>NC_092432.1:15875217-16032217 GCF_036169615.1 Heliangelus exortis | reverse complement strand
GGCTCCAGCATGTGCTGGAATTTAGTAATTTTAGGATGGATTAGAAATCCTGTGGGAGAAAGAAAGGTAAAATTTTAAACACGAGGCCTCCTGCCTCACATATTGTGTAAAACCAGAAAGAAAATGCATTACAAGCTTGGATCCCACTGTGTTTCATCCTGTCACTCCACTTCTTTTTCACTCTGTCACTACACAAAGCCTGCAATTCATTATATGTAACACTCGGGCACTTGCAGAGAACCTAAAAAAGTAGAATAATAGATATGAGTGTATTTAGAAAGGAGTTTCTTCTTCTAGAAACACTAAAAATAGCTTATGTGAAAGTCTGTAAGGATCTCTAGCTTGAAAGAATTTTGTGACCTTTGTAGGCCATTGTTTATGGTGACTAAGGTAAAAATAACACACATGCTATTCTGTAAATACAACTTCAGTAAATTCAACCAAACCAAATCGTGTTGCAAAACAAACAGTGACCTAGGACAGAAGAGCTGCCAATGGTGATCAGCACACATTACTGAAAGTGCCCCATGTAATTTCATTTTGTTTCAAAAACTGTTAATGGACACTAAGGCTCACAGTTCACTCCAAAGAGAAATAAATCATGCACTAGGGTAGCAACGATCAAGGATGACATTCAGTGGACATGCAAAAAACCAGGAAGCTTTCCATACATAAAGGAAAAAAAAAAAAAAAAAAAAAAAAAAAAAAAAGGAAAGAAAGAAAGGTTTGTCTTTTTTAAAAACCCACCTTCCAATATGATGACTATAATTTTTAAATATAATATTTCAGTCTTTCCCAGACTTGTTCACAGCTTTTACTGAAAACAAACAAGTCCCAGGAATCAAGACCGACCTAGATGCTTCAGTACTGAAAAAATCATCTTTGCTCTCCTAAGATGCACAGCCGCTATTCATACATAAATTCTATCACAGCATTATTCAGAGTTCATGGTATTTTCATAAAATATCCAGATGATTATCAAACTACAAATAAAAGCTGAGGCTAACAGCTATTTTTTTAATGTGTTAACTCAGGCCAACCTTTGCCAGTCATTTATTTCTCCAGGTGCATGGACATCTAACTGTCCTTAGAGCAAAACTGAAATTCTCACTGAGGTGCCCAGGAGACATAAGAACCACAAAGCTGCAGCCGTCCTGATAACATCAATTAAGGCAAGATGGGAGATAATAGAAGCCTCAAAGCCCCATTTCTGTGCCTTCAGGTAGGCAGAACTACCATGTGAACATTTTCACTCGAGCTGCCAAAGGTCTTTCACCAACAAAAGCCAAACCAAAATGAAACAAAACCAAACAACTATGAAACGTGTAGCTGTAGTCCCTGTGACTTACATTTTCTGCAAAAGGAATTAATTATAAAAGATTATTGCAAAGTTAAATGCACTGTGTTATGATCTAAACTGATCTGATGGATATTCTTATGTCAAGAAAAAGAAAATAATGTGTTTCTACTTAAAATACATTTTAATATATAGTTGTAGATTATTTTTCTTATTATTCTACCCTGTAATATCTTCCAATAAAACCTGTTTTAGTTAAGAATACATCCATTTATATCTTCTATGTCCTCACTGACACTACAGCTGACAATGAAGCCTCTCAGTATTTCTGTGAAAAACCTCTGTTCATTAGCTGTCCACCTGTAAAATACCATCATAAAACTCTGGGAGCTATATGCATTCACAAAACACAAAAAACCAACTCCCTCAAAAGAAATATATTGCCTCAATACATGAGTTACTGGTCCACTCACTTTTCTGAAACCATGACCAGCGAATGTTGGTGCTGCAGGAAGCTACCTGCTTTTGCACACACTGTTTGCATCTACAAAATGGATTATTTAAAATCCAGGCCTTCAACATTCAATAATACAAGTAACAAATATTTATCAGTCAAAGAAGACATTCCTGTTGAGCATTAAGCCACTCATAGCATATTGTACCATATGATGTTTGGCATGGAAGAATCTATTTGAAATAGCATTAATATCCAACATCAGATACTCTTAAGTTTTACAGAATGCAAGCACACTGGAAAGCAGTCTTCTTTTCTTGCTACATACTTCTCACTCAGCTGCCCTTTCTGTTAATCATGTTGTAGTCTTATTTAAACTTTTAAAAGTCATCACTCTCAGATGCTTATACACTCAAGTCTGTCCAGTTCCCTCTCATACCATTACAGAATCACAGAACAGCTCTTTATATCCTTTGGAGAAGCATCAGCAGTTGCAATGTAAATTCTATCATCCAGATTTGCATCTAGAGTAACTATTTGTATTAAAACTCACTTAATATTATATCAACTGAAATTCAAGTGACTTGTCAGCATCAGATCGGCTCTGTGTGTCATTCTAATACCAAACCCCAAGGACTGGTCAGGTGAAAGGAAACAAATCAGTAAGTGTCATGTTCTAAAGTATACTTTCACAGGAGGAGACAGTTTTAAATTCTTATGGGTATTCATCTCTTTCTTGAAAATCATTATTGATTTTCAATTAAAAGTACAGACCTGGTTTGGACTTCAGGAACTCCAAATCCACAACTATGCATCTATTTTTCACAAGAGCCTAAAGAAAAGCTGGCATCTAAAATACCTATTCAGTAGGCATGCTGCAACATGCCCTGCTGGTTAGTTACATCCAAGTATTCTTCTTCCTTTTGGCCTTAAGTCAAATATGTTCACTTCTCAAAATAAAGAGATAGACAAGACTGCTGTAACTTCAAAAATTAAAAAACTCATTACCAATTCAAACCTCATACTTAACTGCCTGGTTCTCAGGAATGACCATGGAAAGAGATGGTGTTCACAGATGAGTTCTTTCAAATAAGCAGAACGTACCTAATTAAAAAGAATATTCTTCTAACGCTTTTCTGTGAGAAGTTGAGTTTGTACACTCACCAGGAAAAGAGATAACCACGAAATAAAAATACTACTTGGTTTTGCCCCTTGAAGCCAGTGCTGATTGTATACAGCAGGCAACTGATGGCAAATAGAAGTCCTCAATGAAACCCAGTCATTACAGCATTAAGTACACTCCTAATCCATCCCAAAACAACATCTTCAAAAAATCTTCATAGAATTCTAGCAGCCAGATAAAGTGAGGAAAATGGACACAGATTATTAGTAGGCTGGCAAAGATGCCAATGTCAAGAGCACCTTGCTACCAAGTTTCACCTGAACCACATTCCAATGCCATTAAGCAGCTCCTTCTGCCCTACCAGAAATCCTGGTTGGTCAGCTCTGTGACAATGGCCACTTCTCAGTAAGAACAGATGCACCCATGGACTGTTCAAATGTGTAACTCTGAGGGTGGCGGAAAGAGCCTGGTCAGGTTGTAATAAAGGGATGAAAAAGGATACAGGAAAGCTGAAAAGTAATTGGAACTTGCTACATACTGTATCTGAAAGCTGGCTTTTTGACTAGCAGAATCTCCCCCTCATACAACAGACATGGCTTCTCTGCTAAGCTGGAAGAAATGGTGTGGGGGAAGGACACGATCAAGTGATTTATCAACCCCCTTTGCTCTGACATACAAGTGGTTCTGGGAGACCTCCACTGCAAATACAGCCACAATAAGTCCAGGTTAACTTTTGAGAACAAGCAGGAATATCACACAAGGAGGTATGTTGGCAAATTACAAGCATGTGCTTCTCTAACATTGAAACCACCCATGCTTACTGAGTAGCTTGTCACTAACTATAGGTAGAGCTGTACTGTTTGCAAAGATGTGAGGAATTTAGTGAAAAAAAAATTATTACATTCAGACAAACCCTAAAATTGCAAGGTCTATCACAGACCAAAAAGCAGACAACTCTACCATGGTTACTTTTAGTGTTTGCTTTGCTATTACTGGCTTGGCTTTTTTTGAAGGACTTCACATCATTAAGTTAATGTTTACATATCCTCAAAAAACAAACACTTCTTGCACTTAACAGAGGAGAGAGAAAGCAATAATTGCATAAGGACAAGTCATGGATGTATAAAGTGGGTTGACTGGCTCATAGCAGCAGTCTTAATTCGAAAACTCTCCAAGCAAGGATTTTCTCACTGCATCTTTAAAAATCAGTTTATGACTTCATTGAGAAGATAAAAGGTATGATAAGATAAGCAGTACAATGTGTCTGCGGACCACAGTTTTAATGCTGCATCTCAGCCAGTAACCCATGTACATTTCAGAAATGAAATCTGGGCCTCCATTCCAAAAGCAGTTTGTATAATAACATGCTAAGGTCACATTGTTTTATATATATGTGCTCAGAGCTCATAATGAATACACAGAAAGAAATATTTAATTCCACACTAACTGCAGAGAGAGAATTCAGTGCTGTTCTACACATTTCTACAGGATTTAAAATGACAGCTGTGTCATAAGATAGTTATTTCTCTGGCATGCAATACCTTTTTAAAGTCACAAAGGAAGTTTATTAAGCTGACTGAATTCCTTGATTCACCCCACTAACCATCATCTACTGAACAGCTTCAATGAGTCTGTCCCATTGTACATCAAACGAAGCAAAGTTAAGATACCAGTTTCTTATTATAACTGGTGGGTTACTTGAAACTTAATTGAAAGGTCACAAATGTTTTTCATGAAGACCAGATTTTCTTTACTCATCTGCTTTGCAAAGTATTTATATGGTAATATTTTTGATCCAGAAAAATTGATTCCTTACACATTACTTCATCTATCCCAACTGGAATACTTTATCTGCAACGTACATTGGCCTTTCAGTATTCTTTTGAGACGGACTGTTGAGGAAAAAAAAATGAAAAAAGAAAAAAAAAATCACAGTTTTTTAAAGAAGTCTCTTATAATTGCAACTTTTTCCTTTTTTTATTTTAAAATATACTGAGGTTGAATCTCAACTTTTCATTACTTTGCTCTCCTGAGGACAAGAACTAAGATTCTATTATGTCGTCTTCATCAGCTTCGATGAATGAGGGGAAAATAGGGAGAGGGAAGGGTTTGTGCTGGAAATTCATGCAGAATTCGAGACTTGAATATAGCACAAGTAGCACTTCAACACTTCAGACTCCTTCAGTGCTGAGACCCCTGGAGAGTTGAGTTTAAATCACTAAACTTATTTCAGGAAAGGGGAGAACACTCTAGAGAAAAGTCTGTCGATTCCAGCAAAATTAATAAACTGGTTGCTCCTGATGTGAACTACATTTCTTGACAGGAGTTTGACAAATTTCTAATTCCCTCTTAGTTAGCTTGTGAATACTACACTTGTTGCTTCTTTTTAGCAGTTATTTAATATTGCAGCACAATAGAAGTGAAAAAAATTGCTAAGTTTCCCTCCCTTTGTACTTTCAGTGCCATTAAAGGATAAAGCACTAAAGGAAAACTATGAACCTCCTCAGTATCTCTCAAAAAGGGCAGTTTGCTCATTTAAAATGCACATGTACAGAAAAAAAACATTTGGTACCATTTAACCTCCATTTGGTAATTTTTGTTTAAAGAAACTATAATTAATAAATTGAAACAGATGTCATATTAAAAGTCTGTAATATTATGCTTTTTTTTTTTGCTAGAAAAAAGGGGCTTGTCCTCTTGTTTTGTATGAGCTACAAATCTAAATGGAATTAGTGAAATTATTTTTCATCTACCTGCATTATTCTAGCATATTTACACCCCAAATTTGGTTGGACATTCACTTCTCAGAGTTTTTCTTTTCTCCTTATGGAAGACCACTGCTGTTTTCACTTCCCTGTGTTCAGGGTGCCAGCTGTTTGGCACTGCTCACTGCACTGCTGTGATGGTTGGGGGTGCACAGTAGAGTCAAAATCTCAACAAATGTCTCTTCTCAGTGATTAGTGGAAAAGCTTACTTCCTTTACAGAGACCATTATGTTCCAAAATTGACATGCAGCTCATAATGTAATATTTACATGTTTAGGAAATAGAATAAGGTGTTAATAACCCCTTGACCTAAAGTGTATCTTAGAATTTCTATTATGAAAATGATTATGAGATATTTGAATTACACCAAAGAAAGGAATAAAACCAAATTAGACTGAGATTAATTTGCCTTTTCTAACATATACCAAAGAGTGGTATTTGCCATCTCAGGAAGGCAAGTCAAAAAGAACATGTTGGTTGAATCAGTGCCACATAGTTACTCAGTAGCACAAAGGCCCTTTTTAATAGTGTAAGCTAATAGTTTGTTTGCTTTAACTATTCAGTTCTAGACACCACCCTGGTCTACTTTTCACACATTAGGGCTCTTGCATTATATGTGATTATATGGCAAGGTTCATATGTTACCCATGATCCTGGACCTAGGAGCATCTGTCGGATGAGTTGGATCTCAAGAGAGTTTCCCTTAAAAACTTAACTCAGAAGTTGGAAAATATTTAGATATATTATGATCTGTGGCTAAATAAGGAGGAGGAAAGATCATGGTAAGAAATATCCTAACCTGCTGCATGGATACATGAACTGAACAGAAAACCAATCATCCACACCACAGCTATAATCCACCTCAGAAGTACAGCTGGGACCCCATACTTGTAACTCCTGTCTTCTGGCAGCTCTGTTAAGAGGGAACTGTGTGTTTCTTCTGCAGCGTACGACAGTGAATCTGTGTGTTGCCACCCACCATTCCCAAACCTCCTACTGCAAGCTTTCACACAAAGATTTATGGAATGCCATTTGCAAAGCAAGCTGACTGCCTGCCAACTCTCAAACCATCCTGGCTAGGTTAGTGTTGTCCATTTCAGATCTGAAAGGCTTCTTGTTTATTATAAATTAAACTTGAAATGCAGCAGAGTACTTCAAACAAGTATTTACCACTTTCAAAATGTACACCAGCTTGGCACAGAAAAAAGAAAGCTAATTTTAGACATAAGCCCCAAGCAAAAATCCTGCTTCCAACACATGCTTCAGACTGACTGTAGCCTTTTTTTCCCTGTGTGCACTCAGCTCCTGGAAGCTCTCAGTGTCGTCTGTCTCCTTATCCATAAGCCTGTGGGTAGAGACCCACTTCTGAGCCTTGAGTCAGCCCAAGGGATCGACACCCCAGCCTGAAGTTACGTGGTTAACATTCCAAGCACATGCACTAAGAGTTGAGGGACCTGTCCTCACTTTCTGGTTTTGCTATCAATTCCTCCAATGCCTGTGTAAAATTCACATAGTTTCCATGTATTATAACCTCCTACCAATAAAATAGGTAAGTTCAGCGTGTTTCTTCATCTCTTTGCCAAGCCATTTCATATGGTAACCTTTTTAAGATGGGTCTTGATCTTTGGGGTAGGTTTGGATCAACTACTCATTAGAGTTCCTTAAAGATTAAAAATATTGCCTAGAGATCAAAATCACTGAGGATCATCACATTGAAAAGCTTTTCCTTTTGGAAAACAGAGAAATTTGGCTAAACAAATGATTTTACAGTCTACGCTTTATTTCATATCACCATTTACAACACCTACCAGAAACTATCTCTAGCCACAGTCAGCCAGCAAAATTCTACCCCTAAACCCTCTGGTCCCTGAAGACAATGATTCCCTTAGCAATACAGAAAGAGCTTTTAACGAATGCTTAGAAGAAATGCGAAGATGTGCAGCAGTTTATATATTAAAAAAAAAAAAAGCAAAAAAAGCAGCAAGAAAAAAAGTGTTAAAATATCCAAATAATCGCACATTAGTTACTTTCTGGGCTCCAGGGAAATTAAAGAAGGGTGAGGAAAAGGCATAACCTGACTTCTTTACATACACAGCTCAAATTTACAGCATTAGCAACTGAAGCTCAAGACAAGAAAATTGAGCACTAGTCTGTAAATTCATTCTAATGACATCACTGTCAGGATTATCCTTTTGGGGATGGCTTGTGTAGGAGGTTGGGAGGAGAAGGCAAGGGATTGGGGAAGAGAGATTTGATTATGTTTGAGCTATTTCAATTTGGGGATGCTCTTAACTGACAAAACAGAAAGCATCTTATCAGAGAAAGGATTTAACTTAGATGCTTTAAAAATGCTCCATATATACTGAAAGTCAGCGTATTCCCTGCAAGATCAATTGGTCTGGCAAACTCTAGGCACCCTCGATATAATTTTGGAGTGGAAAAAAAAAAAAAAAGCATTTCCATATAAAAGCTTCCTCCAGGCAATAGCATGACATGCAAGGGTTTATCCTGGGGCAATTAAATTCAACCTTCTAGAAGTAAATATAGTGCTTGCACAAGTTGCATTGATACACTTGATACCAAAGGGTTCTCTTTTAATCCAACAAACTGCAGCAGCGCAAATGCCTCTTCTGCCACTGCTCTTTGTCTCACAGCAGGATGAGCCAGATCTCAAGTTGGGGGGTGAGAGGGAGCTTAGCCCTTCAGGCTCATTCATCAAGAAAACGTACTTGTAACTCACAAGCTGCCTCAATGATTTGAAAGAAACTCTCATCCAAGTATCTGAAGTGGTTAAATGACTTCCTGCATTTTAAGCAATACTGGTCTCTTCTGGAAGGGCCGTGATAACTGACAACCATAGACAAGAAAAGCTCTGAATGGAGCTATTTCGTACAGAAGAGAAAAGCCAGTAAAAAATGATCCCTGTTTCAAAAGATTTCTCTGATTCCCTGCACTAGAACACTGAGTTTCTCTAAGATATTGCCCAACAGTAGTCAATTTCAAAGCTGTTCTTCTTGAAAATAACATTTGTAAACGCTTTTTGCAAGATAATGCTTTTTGCATTGAATTTACTACTGCATTTGCATACCACACATCTATGTATATTCACCCACAGAATTTTTTCTAAAAAGACAAAATATAGAAAAATGTCATTTAAGAAAAAAGCTTTCAGTTTTAAAAATCTGAAAGTACAGATTATCTTCCTTACAGGTAGAGTCATGACCCATTGCAGAAGACAAAAAAATACGCAACTGCAGCACAAAGGTCAGAGTGGCTGCAGTGATCTTTCTCTGTCCATCAAGGGGAGGACTGCCAAAGTACTGCCAGATCCTCACAGGAACAGGATTCCCCAGCAGCTCTCAGGTGGGTCAGCAACCAGGGCAGCTCAGCACTGCTGATTCCCAGACTGACTTTGATCTCCACAGGGTGGAAATCAGCCATGCTGATCCCCATCAACTACCCCGAGCCGCCCCAGCACTGCCTCGGCACATAAAGAAACGAATCACATCTTACCCTACAGGTAATTAAGGTGCCTGGAGCTTCTGTGCCCTTACATTTGGGCAAAACAGCTCCATGCAGATAGAAAGTGTGAATGCTTCCTCTGTACATCAATTAATGTGCAATAGTTGAAGATTTACTTTCCTTTCTATATTTGTTTCTAACAAAATTTAAGTTCCCACTACTGTGCATACTTACTCCTATCAATCGAGCATTCTTCCCTCCTTTAAACTTGTTTTCTATCAGATCAGCACCAACTAATGAAATAGGTGCTTTTTACTAACTGCTTTCAAAAAGGACTTTACATTTTATGCATTCCAAGGTTCTGTAGAGCCACCGCATTCCACACAAAACTCCCATTAACTTCCACATGACCTGTATGGGATGGAATATTTTACCTGGAGCTGCTGGGCAAGAACAAGGTAATTTGGCATCTGCCTTAAGGCAGCCAGCATGGTTTATCACACTCACTTTTGAGTGCACACAGCCTGCTGATAACAAACACTTCTGGGCTGATGTCTCTACTTGTTAATACATGTAATAAACTGAACAAAAAACTCTAGGGTGAACTCCACAAAAAACAAGTTAGTTACTCATGCCTGATGCAGTTATATCAAGGTTACTGTATGCATTAAAATATCATTGGTTGTCTCCAAGCAGCTCTTCTGTTCTTCAGTCTTAAACATGAAAGTTTGTTTCTTTAGAAATTACTGTTTAAGGGACATTACTATGGCTCTACCTCAGTACAACAGAGAAGACTGGACAGTTACTTTAGCATCCTCTCATGGTTCATTTATACTAACCCGAGTATACCCAGCAAGATGAGCACTCAACGTTCCATCAGTCCCTAATCAGCTAACATATGCTTGTTTTCTTACATCTCCAAACCACATAGATCAAAGAATAAGAAACCTAGGAGAACTACTGCCTAAGACACTTTATATAAAGATAGCACAGTACTTTGTAAAATCAGGTTGCATAAATGCAACCAAGATTAGTATTTGAATCAAAGGGTAAGAAAAAGACCCAGGAGAGACAACTGAAGGAAAAGTAATTTGGGGGAATTTTAAAAATAAGAAACCACTAACAACCAATTAAAACCACTGAAGAAATTTTCCAACCAACTCCTGTGATGTTTCTTCCACAAAGGAATTCAATGCTGAGGTGTCTGCCTTCCTTCGTGTGCACAGAAAAGGTATTTGCATGTGCAGCTAAATGTGTGCATGTCAAGAGCTGGATACATCATTTCCCAGGAATGGGATATGTCATATCCCAAGTGGATGGGCAATTTTGTCAATACATCTATGGCAAGGATTTTGAATGCATCCTTGAGCCAGGCATTCAATCTCTGTTCTCTGTCTGCATTACAGGGATAATAACCGCCTCACAGGGATCCTGTGGGTGAGGACAAACAGGATTAAATTTGAAAGGTGTTAATATACCCCAGAAAGCTCATGTAAATATATGCTGATCGTTTCCTAATGAATATCAACACAGCACAACACTCAGTTATCTGACAGATGCTCAACAATACTGTTGGCCAGTTGGTTTAAATCACTAAGTGCTATCTACTGTTTTTTTCATTTTTCACTCAAAATCCTACTAAATCTGAGGAAAAATGATGATATGGCAAACAGAGATCAGAAAAAAACCTTCAAAACCAAACAAGATTTAAAATTACCTTTTCCTAACCTGAATTTCCATGCTCAGCAGGGGTCAGACAAGGAATCTGTTACTATGTGGAAAGAGCCTCTTTTGGCCTCACTGAAAACGAGCAGTATTCATTACTAAATATCATACATGAGTTGTATAAATATTTACTGAGCTGAAAGAACATGTCAGCCAATGTTTTCCACAAATCAGTGGAAAGCAGTCTCTAATTAATGAAAGCAAAGCTGTAGGGTTTTACTAGGCACTTAAGACCAGTTCTGGAAGCTAAACGCAAATGCCATAGTTCAAACACTATTAAGTCCTGGTGCACTCTTGCTCTCGGCTGACTGCTTGCAAACTGTGAAGAGGATTAAGGTGGATGGGATCACTGCCAACTTGAAGCTGTTAAATGACTGCATTACAAAAAAAAAAAAAAAAAAAAAAAAGCTCCATAACTCACTGTTGTTGAATATTTTTCCTACAAAATCTTCAGCCATGGGAAAGATAAATAGGGAGAGGGAAAGGTTGGAAGTTACAAGTGCATTTACTGGACTGACACCAGCAGGACCATAACCACCTGACCCACCGAATACAAATAATAACTGGGGAAAAAAAGCAATAATTAATGACCAAGTCTATGTGCATTCCATTAAGTACAAACTGCTGTCAAACATCTTAATTTAAAAGAGCTGCCGGACAGGGAATTATAGCACTGTAAAAAGCTTCTTCCTTCTGCTGCTCCACAGAACCATAACATATCAAGGTTTTAAATTTTTAAGCATGTCTTTCATGTTCTTTAGTGCGCAAAAAAGAAAAAATCTGAAAAATCAGCTTGTTAAGACACTCATCTAGCAGCCTCCTAGCTTTCTATCTAGAATGTTTCTGTACATTGAACAGAGATCATTCTGCTTATCAAGGTTTTAAATGATTTTAAATAATTGTTTAAAGAGTACAATAACCTAATGTCATTCTGGATAGTCTTCCTTATTATATCCAGAGTATAAGCAAATCCTGTCAAAAGGTCACATCTTCTGTTAAACTGGGCAGACCTCAAGATTTGCCCAATATTATCTTACAGGTAACAATGTCATCATAATTAAAGCATGGGATACTTGAAAGCCACAAACACAGACCACTTTAACACCCAGGGTGTAACCAGAGCAAATTTAGAGAAGGAGAGTGACTCTGCAATTCTCATAATCAAAGGAATCGAATAATGTTATAAATTATTAAAGGAATAAAATATATAATTTTGTGCGTGCCAAAACCTCAACATGGCAGCCTGCTGCTGTCTGCTTGCTGGACGCAACATTCTCGAGATGAACAGATACTACAACTACTGCCCCCTCTTCAGATGAGTCTCTTTATTTGCCACACCATATTTGAACATGTAGGGGGTTTTATTGCCTCTTCTTGCCAGTAAAGAATGACTAATAACTGTAATTTGTAATTTCCCTGCTTTTGTGGTTTCTGTTGTAAGCAGAGTTCCTTATCTTTTGTCAGTTTCAATTTGGGGAAAATTGTTTCTATACTGTATTTTTCTTCCTATTTCATGCCAAGTTAACACCTCCTGGGTCCTGCCCATACTGTGGGTGACAAGTACACCAACAAACACAGTGACTGAGTCTTCTTTTGGCTTGATAGGGCAGCAAACAGCTCGGGTATCAGGAAAATTATCTGCTTGTGTTGGTCAAGCAAAGCGTGCTGGAATTGAACTATCTTTCTAATTCTGGAACTAAACCATGAAGCCAGGTACCAACAACAGGAAACATCACTTCCCCCCTCCATGAGAAAGACATTTCTTTTCAAAAGCACGCACTCTGCAGAGCCCCTGCCAAAAGGAACACTTGGTATTCATTTTCAGTCCTGGCATACATTAAATCCTTCCTTTTAGATGCACAACAAGCAGCTGACTTCAGCCTTTGAAGACCTTGATCCTCGTCTCTCTTCCAAGCTGTAACACAGCTCCTCTGCTGTATAATCCCTGGAAAATGGGCAGTGATAGTACAGGTCACAAGAAAACCCTAGGCTCAGCCTGCCCCAACTCCATACCCTCTGCACAGATTAGTGAGCATAAGGCACAGGGAAGGACCTGTTTCCCTGTGTGTTCATCTCAGAAGATGAACAACTAGCTAAGCACTCTCTCCCAATGCTCCTCAAGCCTCATAAAGCTCCACAACACGTTGCTTATTTGACAAAGCAGTAAACACAATACCCCTTTCTAGTTACACCAGCATATTATGAGAGAAGTTGAAAGTATAGATTTTAGGGAATGGGCAGTCACCATTGCATTTCCACAACCCTTTCAAGGCCAGAACATAGGAATTTAAATGTTTCACCTGAACCCCCCCCCCACAAACCAACACAAAAAAATCCCACAAACCAAACTAAAAACACAAACCCATGGAACACAAAAGCATTAAAACAAACTAAACTCTTTAAATTGGTTTAATTAATTTTTTTCATGAGCATCTTCTCAGAGAACAGAAAAAGGCCAATTTCTTACTGAGTTGGAGGCTGGCAAGACAAGAGCTAAGGTGCAGAGCATCATGCCTTGGGGCACAGTAGAGAAAGGCAGAAGCAGCTTGCAGAGCTGCCCTGGCAGACAGCTTTGGTGGGTCTCTTACACTGTATTTTCAAGTTAGCCCCTCAACCACTCAACTATCAAACACTTCTGTTTTGATTCAGTTACCTCACTTGCCAAACCCAAAAACACAGCTACAGAAGACGACTGGCTGGAACAAAGCCTCCCACCCTCACCTCTTTTGCAGGTAACGTGGATGTAATCCACGTGGCAAACTTCAACTCAGCCTTGGCTAACAGTGATGGTGTATGCATAGTCTAGACATCACCTTCAGTTCTGACAGATTTGCATGCTTGCTTTTATCTGTATTTGAGATCAAGAGAGCCTCTATCTACTCACATCTTGTGAGAAAATAAAGCCTAGGGTTCTGGTTAACAGAGAATAAAAAGAGAAGTCTTAAAATTAGGAAAATATCCACTGTTTCCCTGTTTGTGCTAATATGAATGCAGAATTTAAGTAGTGCTTTTGTTTCCATATTTCCTTTTTTCTTGCTCTTTTGCTGTGGGTTTTTCTTATAAGTAGGAAAAATGGAAACAGCAATCACTTATTTTGGAATCAAGGAGAGAATCCAGTGAAGAAAGGCAAGGGCATCATAGCCCAAGAAACACAAGGCAGGCTCTGCACATACAGCTGTTTCATCTTGAAAGCAAGTTGCCAGTTTATTCCAGAAACAACCTGCAGTTAGCTCCTTCTCCTGATTCATAATGCAAAGGGAGCAGACGTACTACATCATTCTGAGACAGAACCAGGAAGATGGGACAAGTGACAGAAATAAACTGCAGGTGAATGGTGATCCAGAACTGTGTAGTTCAACCATCTCTGTGAAGAGCCAATAGAAAGGTTTTATACCCAGCCAGTGCTGTTTGCCAAGTTACTAATTTCAGCACTCGCCACATCTCTGCTGAGATGCAGCACTGGAAAGCTTCCCAGCAGTCCTCCTACCTAGGCTTCCAGGCTTGACAGCCTAAAAAATAGTCTTTTCATTCTAAAACACTTCAAAATGAGCAGACACCCAAGAATGCTTTAAGTGTGACATCCAGTAACATATACCAAAAGCGTGCTGTCTTTCTCAGAGCAATGAGATACAAATATTCTATTGGCATAGAAGTTCTAGGCTAAAAAAAGAGCCAGCAATTTCTTTCTCAAAAGAAAAAAAAAGGTACCCAAATACTGAAAGACACAACAACGTGTACCTACCCCTGACACCAAGAAAGTATTCATTTCAACTTCTGACACTTTTTCTAAAAAATCATCAGTACCTTTTTCCACACAGAAAAGTAACTCCATGCCACTTATATCTTTGACTAGGATTGCTTTCTTTAGAACCCTTACGCCTCACATAATACTACTTTTATACCAAAAATGTTTAGAGCTATTTCTTGCTGGTTTTTCTTCAGATGAAGAGAGCCATGATCTATTCTTGCATTCAGCTCTCTGAACAGAAGAATAAAAACATTAGTGCTTTTAAACTGGATTTTAATTTCTACTCCCCTGGTCCAACTCTTATGCCTAATGGCATACAGCTTTCCTAATATGTTCTTGGTATTTTCCTCTATCAGCAATAAAAAGCATAGAGACCTCAGCATCACTGGAAAACAGGAACATAGCAATCGTCCTACTAAATAAAACAAGGGATCACTTTCATCATATAGTTCAGCTGCAGGAATCCATGAGGTACTGTATGCTCAACTCCACGCTGAAATTCATAATTCTTTAGTTAAAGCACTGCAGAAGATGATAATGCAATCAGATTTTTACTGTTACTTAACCGTGTTTTCACTTCTAACTCCTTGAGTCTCACTTTTTGCAATGAGTAAGGAAACATTTGATCAATATTTGACACAAGATAATACAGCGTAGAAAACCCTTCTATGAATTTTTGTCTGATTCACTGTATTCTTACTGATGCTGATAAATCTGTTTAAATATCACCATATCATCAAGACTATGCTAAAATGTCACCTGTGTGACCATTTAAATTAATCTATCTGGTAAAACACCTGCACAGAAACACAACAGAAACTGCCTTCATACAAAGACTGCATCAGAAATGTTTCAGTAAAAGTCCTAATACAGGCTTCATACAAGACAGTCTAAATAATTCCTGGTTGCCAGTCTCCCATCAGCTGCAATAGCCCATCTCAGGTGCCACGAGAACTGTGTTAATCAGTTCACTTGCATTACTGGCACAGAGAAAAACAATGACCTTTCCACTAAGTATTAAAATGCTTGTTATTCAAAAGAGAAAACCTAATATCATTAGGAGTTACCTTCTTAGCCTTAGAAAGAGGCTAAAGTGAAAGACAGGAGCATGATGCTTTGTTCAACAGACAGGACAGAGAAAGGGATTTGTCTCAGAAGACAGGAACCTTGACTTGCCCAATGCAACAAGTCTTGTGCAAACCCTAAGCACAGACAAGGAATTCTCATTACTGGACTCTATTGGCTATGAGCAGGGTAACTTCAAACACAGCACACTGTCCTTTCCTTGGTTTTGCATTCAGGTGAGCACAGAAAGGTTATGACCAATTACTGCCCAAGTGAAAATAAGACCTCACTCTTCTTCCATGTCTGCTGTGAAATGGGAGTTCATTCAACCTTGGAAAAATAGATGATGGGTAGAATCTTAAGCAGTGTGACAAACTACAGCAGCTCTAGCCTAAAACTCATGCCTGAAGTGGAAAGAAATTTATAAACAGAGATGGATATCCCTTTGCCAGCTTCAGTAAAGGGCATTAAATGAAAACAAGCAAGAAGATATACATAAAGATGATGCACTTAGTTTCATTAGTAGCCAGCACACTGTATTTTGAGGTGCCCTCACATGTTGGTTAATACTATACACCAAAAATATTAACTGAAAGGCATCTCAGGAAGTTAACGACATCTGATTGCTCTGGTGCAAACACTCTTCCTTCCCCACAAAGTGAACTTAGAAAAAATTTTAGCCTGAAGAGAAACATACAAAAGAGGTACGTTTGTTGAGCTGCAAAATACAATTAGTTTATTTGGTGGAAAAGTAAAAATAAAATAATACTTGTTTCTCCTAGGATCCAAAACTGACTGAAGTGCTAGGTCTTGCTGTCCTCTTAAGAATTCCAAAGAAGTAACTGAATCCCACATAATCTCTGGGAAAAAATCTCAGCCTATTGGACTTAAAGGTATAAAAAGTAGTGAAGAATATTCTGAAAATCGTGTTAAAGGACCACTGACAATAGTATCTTATATTGAATCCTAACACTCATAGTTAGACTGCTGAAGCAATCTTGGAAATATCAAAGATCCACTAGATCTTATCTTGCCGAGCTGTATAACACATTCCAAGGAGGTTCTCTTTTCTCTCTCTGCTCATTCTCATGCAGATTTGTTCCTGACAGATCCATAGAGACTGCTTCAGGACAGGAAAAAAGCTGCACTGCATAGAAACTCCAGGGACACTACAGAGTCCCTCTGTGGCTAGCGGAGCTCTCACGGAAAAGAATTGATTAGCACTTGGTAAGCAAGAGGTTAATAGCCTATATAGGAAAAAAACACCTCTAACAAAAATGTTATTTCAATTGTATTACATTTAGGAGCCCTGAGGGTCATGGGGTAGATAATCAAAAAGGACAAGGAGGAAATTAAAAAAGGGAAGAAGGCAATCAAAAAGGGCATTTAGAAGGACCCATAATCCTCCATAGGAAGAATACTAATTATACTACTGCATCATCTTATAATTAACCCTGATCTAAATTTTTTTTTTATTTTAGCTGTAATAACTTTCACATGTACAATGATTTGATTGCTAATTCTTGCTAGTCTGTCTTGAACAGCTATTATAGTTTTGGTAGCTACTTTTTACATAACAGTTTAACTCTCACACAGAAAGAAGACAAGATATTTAGATATTTGAATTATTTTGTCATCAGTCTTTCCAATTAGCACACTGGTTTCCTTTATTCTGACAGTACACTAAAGTGGTACAATTTTTTTTTTCTCCCCAATGTCTGTTCTCTTCAGGAGTGAAATTAATCTCTGATACAAATCAGTGTGTTGCACCCAACACAGCAGTTAACTTGGCCATATATCTTTGTGATGGCTTCCACCTGTATTACAGATTTCATTTAATAAATGTGGGGACTGCTGTAGCCAGCAAACTAAATTCTCAACATACCTTCATTCCATAGCAGGCCCCTGCTTGGGCTCACCTACATTCTTGGGCAACTGGGCACACATTGCTAGTGACTTACAAACAAGTCTGAGTTTTCTCCAAGTTGCAGGGAAAAAATGAGCCCTAAAAGAAGGTGCTTTCCCTTGGACGAAGGCTAATCATTTAGGTACAAAGCCAAAAATCATTCCCAAACTAACCTGAGATGCTGACAAACACAATGATTTCACAAGACAATTTGGCAGTGAAAATGTCTAAAAATTGGACTCCACAACTGATCTAGAGGAATAAAAAGATTGAGAAATAAACCTGTTTGAACTGTGCCCTTAAAAGAAGGTACCTATTTATTTTTCTGGAACAATTTTAGCCATACATACTCCCTGCAGATACAAAAGCAGACTGTTAGATTGAGATGCAGAAACAAGCATACGTAACAACAGAAATTACTTCCAACTGAGTTTTTATAGCATGATAAGAAGTTATCTTCTAATTTTCTATACTTCCTTCATGCATCTGTAAGGCACCTTGCTAATTAGTTCTTAACGGTCACTAGATTCTCAGATAATTAACATTTGGAGGGCATTATTCCCAAATCAGGGCCAATATAAGGACATTAGTCTCCAAGGCTTCCTCCATAGCATGTGGTGAGGGAGGAAGCATATTTTTTAATATTTTAACAATCTTTACTTCAGAAAGATGGGCCTGAGGGTTTGGGCTTACACGGGAAATAGCAGCTCCACAGAAATCTGGAGACTATAGACTGTGGTCAGCAGCATGTACTCTCTGGACAAACACATTATTCCTCTGGAGAACACAAAAGAACAGGAAAAAACAACAGGAAAAAAACAACTAACAAACAAAAAGCAATCTATGTGATTAACACTGGTTTCCTTCTAATAAAGCAAATAAAGTATTTTTGACAAAGCAATAATTTAACCCTGATTAAAAGGATTAAACCCTGAACTGAACTGTACTTCTGAATCAAGACATTTTTTTCTAGGCACAGTAACGCTTTGAAGAGACAAAAAGCATGTCAGGATTTCTTCCTGTATCAGTCATGACAGCTGCATAATTTGGGAAAGAGGAAAGCTACCTCCTCAGAAAATAAGTGAGAAAAAAGGACCCCAAAATATGAATAGGCTTGTCTGAAAATCTCAATCCTTTTTTTTTTTTTTTCCTCTGAAAACCCTATCTTAACCTAAGAGCACATTCTCAATCAATACTTAATAATATGAAAGCCCCATCACCCTGAGGCATTCAATATTCTCCTATTCCTATTATTTCCAGTGTGATAACATTTAATATAGCCACTGAATCATCAGAATTGATGGCTGCACTCCTCAGATTATACTGAAAACTATACCTGAAGCCTGTTTAAGCTTCTCTGGCAGCCTGCACCATAGCAAGAAATCAGAGAGGAATTATTATTTAAAGCATCACCTACTCTATCAGAATTACTGACTACAGTCAGTATTTTGTCATAGGAAATCCCCACAACTTTATCTTACAAGCTAGTAATGCAGACAGCAGTGAAATGAAGTACAGACTCATCTCATTCATGACCTGCCATTCCTAATGCCCTTCTCTTTCCATAACTAAATAATTAGAGGAATCACAGTAAATAGCTAACACTTGGAAACATCAGAAAATGGCAATAATTGCCATCTTATAGAGAACTTCAGGTCAGCTTTGAATCTTGAGCAAGCACATCCTCTTATGCCCACCCTAGCTGTGCACTCCTAGTATGCAACTAATGATGTTGCAAATTTTCCTTATTAATAAGTTGAGCAGCCCCGTTAGTGCCTTGCAGCACACTCCTGCCCTGGATAACTCAAGGTGGTACCTGCTTAAGCAGCTGCACACTCTTCAGTCAGAGTAAGTATCAAATGTTCTGCCTCTCTGGCTAAACAGAGCCAGAAGCCTGACATTGAAGTGTTTTGCTATGACTGACAGAACTAAATAAAGGTTATTTCACCTATGAATGTAACAAAAATATCGACAAAGGACAACAGCCACCGACAGAGACTGCCTGCTACTTATTTTTCCTATTTTTTTTTTTATCACAGCTACAAAAAGTACTTCCATCAAAATGAACAGCATCAATTCCAGTTAGAGAATTTGAAAAAAAGAAAAAAACATTTGGTACTGTCTAGAAAACATAGAACACCAATTTGCAAAAGAAACAAAAATGAAAGGAGTTATCAGATAGGTTTTTTGTGTATGTATCAGTAATTGCTTGCTCCATTAAATGGCTACCCTCTAAGAAAAGAACTACCCTAACTCCACTGTGCAAGGCAGTTCCACCATGCAGAGATGAGCTGACTGCTGTGGAAAAAAGTATTTCAGTTGGAAAGGTTTTTAACGACTTTTAAGCTAGATAAGGGAGAAAAAAAAAAAAAAAAAAAAAAAAAAAGGGCATGCTGGGCCCTGCTGCATGCACCCCAGCCAGCTCAGACTTCTTGAGGCTACTGCTGCTGGCCGGCACTGCTCTTAGGGCACAGCAACAGGGTTCCTGCAGGATCTTTCCTGCCCAGTGACTGTTAATTTCCAAATCTTGTCCTTCCTCAGCCTCCAAAGGTACCTAGTATATATCTTCTAGTTTATGACAAGAAGTTTTTACTGTATGGCTCACAGAGCCAGAAACTGTCTGAGAAATAAGCCTAAAATACTAGTCAGATAAATATAAGCTGTATTTATGCTAAAGGCAAGGGAGCCTCAAGAATAAAAAAAAGTTATCCTAGAAATTAGAAGAGGGCGATTTGTAGGTATGGTAACTTTTTCATTTTCTCCTCCTCTTTCAGAGAGCAGATGGAACCTCTTTTCTGTTTCTTCCCCACAAAGCACGTATGGTAGGAGTCTCATCTTCAGGCACAACTGGGATGGTACTCTGAGCTTTCCAGATATTCCAGCAGCTCACTGGTACTTCAGCATGTACTGAATGCTGATTGCAGCTAGAACACAATTCTTCTTTCTCTCATTTGTTTAAAAGCAGGCTCCCAACTCCTTCCTGCCCAGCACAAAATTAAAAATGGAGGCAATGATTTTAACACAAATAAAACTGCAGAGAACACAGATGAAACATCTCTTGACATTAGTTTTGACCCTGCTGAATTCCAAAAGTATTCTGCAAAAATGGAGGTGTTATTCTGAGAGGAGAAAAAAAGCAGCAGCCTCCAAAAATCTAATTTAACATGTTAGGCAGCCTAAGCATAGGCTCACTGCAGTTCCCTTTGCCTTGCTCTAGGCTAGCCCCAGCTAAGCAAGCCTGGTACCTGGATTATTGATAGGCTGATAACAGAATTACCCCTGCTATAAAACTGCTTTGCACTCAAATTTAAACTCTAAGGTTTGTGGGGTTTTTTAACCACTGAACTACAGTTCACCTAATTTCTGCCCAGCAAACAAACTTACTTTTCTCAGAATTTCAGCTTACTAACGTTGTCCTGTTTTACTAAAAACCAAATAAACCACACAAGATACTCTTGCCAGCTCAGTGCAAGGCTATCAAAGCTCAGAGGATTTACAGATTTTCTTGACACCCTTCTACTTCTTTCTTTTCCAAGCCACTGCTATGCTCAGACAAGAGCCCACAGAGAGGACTCCTTTCTTCTCTAAAGACCCCTCACCCCTATGCAGGAACTCCTAAATACTGTCTTGGGCAGACTCAGAATGTGGGCCCATGAAACTGTAGGCATTGTCACTACAGCTGAAACATTTTTCTCCATTGAGAAGATCAAAACTTTTATAAATTACTCTGGAAGACTGAGTGGGCTACACGAATTTACGTTTCATTGGCAACAAGTAGCACAACTACTTGAAAACAGGCAAGGAAAAAAGGCAGGGAGACTTCTAGATATTAACTACTGAATTTTCCTAAGAAAGTTAAATGACATTAGCAATAATTGATGATGTACTTTCTAAATGTTTCTCTGTCTAAAAGTTACACGAGGTAAGGGCAGTTGGGTAATTATTACAAATAAAGACACATGCTTTGTTCCATGAGCCAGTAACAGGCAAGCTACAGGCAGGCTGAAAGACAGAGCTGATGACTGAGGATTCTTGGTTCTTGTAAGAATAAACAGAGTACTGAGCTAATGATACCCACCAGATGGATTAGAGACTTTTACAAAATGACTGAAATCTAGCCACTGGAAAAGCCCATTTTAATACACAGCAGAGTTTTAAACTCAGTGTAGAGGGTGCATTGTGTCCTACATTTAGGGGACAGTCAGGCTCAAGTGTAATCATTTTCCTAGCCAAATTCTGTCTTTGGGTGGTGTGCTACTTGTCTCACTTGAAGACTATTTAACAATCTGAGAGTGAGGCTCAAGACTGCTTAAGCTGCTTATAAAACACACTCTGTGTCCTCTTACCCTTAATGTTCTCAGCAAACAGGAAACCCACTAGAGTTAGGTCTGGGACCAATGCCTGTTAATTGTAGATTCCTCTTCACCAACTTCTCAATCACTTATTTAGTATGGATGAGAATTAAAAAAGTATGTTTTTCGTGGATTTGTTGGAAAAAGAATTGACAAAACCCCCTAAACTTCCTGAACAAAATAATTTTACAAGTCCTGTGCTTGTCAAAATCACAGAAATCATTTCATTTGAATAGCCTATTTCACTGTTCCTTTCTTGCACTTAAACCTAATGGTTCCAAGACAAGCCCAGCTATGTATTCCCTGTTTGTCAAAGCTTTTACAGTAAGTGAAAGATTAACACAAGCTACCAGGAACACAGCCCCCCCAAGAGGCAGAATGAGAGAAGTCAAAAACTGCTCCTCTATGGAACACAAGTCAGGGTTTGGCCCGTTTCTCCCACACAAGCTTCATTTGACAGGCAGACTGCAAACCAAATCATCCTGCAGGACTTGCACTCATTTATTAGGCACTATGTGCCTGAATATTCAAGAGAAATCCTACTGTGATGTACTTCTTCACTTGCATAGTCTGGGTTGTCTCTTTGGTTGCCTAACGTCATCCTCTGCTCACCATCTATTTTGTTAGAAGTTGGCCATGAGGCTGTATTTGCCATGACTGTCACCTGCTAGACTGTTTCCCCATGCCCTTTGTTGCTCTAAAGCACTAATTTCAAAATAACTTCCACAAATGGGTACAAGTATAAGCTTTATGGCATGTTCTGTTGATCAGTTTGATATTTTCAAAGATGTGGGTGAAGAGAAACTAGCTGTCTTATTTTCAAGCCAGTGATCTCCACCTGGCTGCCTTCTTTCAGTGTCTGTGCTTTCAGTTACACTGCACTGACATGAGGGTTTTTTTCTGCAGATAGGTGTAATTTGTTTCTGAGTATTCACTGATCATCCAGTCAAAACACAGATCGAAAAATGAAACCCTGTCTGGGAAGAAAGGTTAAGACAGAAGAAAGAAAAAAAAAAAATTTTAGATTATCATATAGATTATCAAATGCTCCCACTAATGCTAAATTCTTAACTTTTCCTTGGAGGTACAAAGAACAATACAAACTATGAATTCAAAAGTGACAATATTATACAAAAAATAGGCTAATAAAATGAAATAGCTTCAGGGGTATATAAAGTAAAAACTGATCTTGTGCACAAACTTTGTCTTTCCACTTAAAATGCCAATGTCTCACTCTGTCGAGGCTTACAGTTCTGTATGGAAAAGTCATTCATATTCCTTGATGGGAACCAGAGCCTGAGAAATCATTAAAGGCAGCAGTAACAACGTTGTTAGGCTTTGTCAAACGCAGCACAGCCCATGTGAAGTGGTTCTTTTTGAGTGAACAGAGGTAAATAACCATAATTGCTTTGTCAGACTGCATGCCAGAAATAAAGCCTTTTATACTTATGCAGAGTAAAAGTCAAAACCACGGCAGGAAGACTCAATTTCAGCAAACAGACTGTAATGAAATAATGCTGGTGGTTCTGCTAGCCAGAAGCTTATTCGGGCCTTTGAAATGTTAATGTCCTTTACTATACAGCAGAAACCTCGTAAATGAATAATCTTGTTGCACAGAAATTGATATCCTTTGAACAGATACATCTATTTTCCCCTAACAGCTCTATTTTCAAGTTAGTTTCACTTCACCTCTTCAGTCTCCCCTGCTCCTATTTTGAAGGCTACCCAGAAGGTAGCCAATGTTTGCTAATCCTATTTGGACTTGACAAGATACTGGTTCACATGGAAGCTTTTCCTTTATCCATCAAGCACATCTGCTCTCACCCTCTCACTCCAATGTCATGTTCTTGCACATGCAAAGGAAGTCTGTCACTTGTGTACCTATGCTAATAGGGTCATCTGTCATCTTCTTGCCATGCTCTGCCTCCTCCACAAAGTTTTCTGTCAGATTCAGTAGCAGGTGTTGGTAAGGTCAGCTCTTGGTTAAATCTTCTAAAATACATTGGTTTTTCACCATCAATTCATTTCTGAAAGAAACTAGGCCACCATTAGGCAGAAACTATTGTTTGGGTATGAAATTGGGCAGCATCCTAGACAATTACATTTATAACTCCTAACCTTTGCATCCAATGACATACACTGCTTAATGCAACAATCTTTTTAATCTAATACACAGCTTGGCTCCTAAAAATGTTAACAAAATCTCATGTAACTAACAACCTGTGACTTTTTTTTTTCCCCATGTACTATCTGCCGTACTCTCAATCCTAAGTAAAAGAAAATAATATTAAAACATTACATGAAGCAAAAACTGGAATATTAGGTCAACTGACTCCAAAATCTTGTTTAGACTCTGCCACAATGACTTGACAAGGTAAATGGTGTTCAGTCAGCTCTAATAAAGTTAGAAGTACAAAGGTTTAGAACCCAGCCCCAGAGCCAGATTCTGCTCTTAAACATCTCAAACTCCATGGATTTCCAGTGACTTTCTACAGACTGAGGGTGATGGGGATAGTTTACATGATGCTACGTTGCTAATCAATATCAGGAATAAAAGCAAAGGCCTCACAGCTCAGATTAGGTTCCATCAGGACTTCAAACGTATTGTTGTGTTCTGTAATCCCCCCTCTTCTACCTACTTTTCAAGAGGAAATTACATTAAGGAGGTCAGAGCGTGCTGCAGAGAACATCTGCATTCACTCACTTTGAGGCCAATCTGGAATGCAGATTGCACTGCATTTACCCAACGTGAACTTTTGCTACATCTAAACAAGGAGAGACAACAACCAAAGTGGGGTTCCAAGTCTGCACTGTTTGTACACACAAAGCTCCCTCTAAAAGTTCCTCAAACACTGCCTGAGCAATTCCCACTGGATGGCTCTGCTATAGGCTGCAAAAGGGATACACTACATACAGTGCAGTACCACTAGCAAAAGAAAAAATCATAAGTGCCCAACTGAACTGCAAGGAAAAATTCTGTCTTTTTTCTGATCTTCACTTGAACGAATGATGTGGAGTTTAAATTTCAGATGAAGCAAATAACTGCAGTCATGATACACTTAAGGAAATATCTGCCAGTGATAGTGACATTGATCAAAGAGACATTTTAGAGAGAGGAGAATAGGTGCACATGCCTATTTACTCACATCTATGACTTAGTTTACTCTTTGAGAAGGACAACCACTGGGATAAGAGAGCATTAGCATGATAGCTCATATTCAGTTCATACAAATGCAGATCAATATATAAAGAATAAGATCAAACACCTTTTTTTTTTTTTTTTTCCCTACCAGCTTCCGCTAGAAAATACATCACTTAGCAGCTTTCTGCCCATAAGAGAACCATAGAACTCAGGAATAGTATTAGCAGACAGTAGTGAGTAAAAGCCTCCAACACTTAGACAACTACAATGTCTTCAAAAGTGTGAGAAGAGACAACTGGCATCAGTATTTGTTACATCAAATCTCAGAAGGGTTTCAGCTCAGGTCCTGACCAATAGCCTATTCCACTGACTCTATTTTGCTATCCAGAATGTTCCCTTCTGTTATTTCTGTCTGTTCCCAATCTTGTGATGTGATTAGAGTAGATGATTATGCTTACATAATAGTATCAAATTAATTTGCAGCAGAGCACAACAGCAGAGGAAATTGTTTCGAGTTCTGAAATCTCCCCCTCCCCAGTTTATTTCAGTGACATCAGGGGATTAAGGCAAAATAGGTCAGTAGAACACTGCTGGGAAAACAACCAAAACATCAGTCCTGACCTTGTAAACGAGAGTGAGAGATTGCAAACAAAGCAAACCCTTTATAGCATGTTCTGTAAAAAGAGCCATCAAGGTGAATAAGTTTCCCAACACCTATCACCATCTGAAAACTAACAGAGGATGACAGGTATGACCACACTGCACAGTCCTTCAGTAAACAATGGCATTCTGGGAATACTTCTCCAAAAACACAGAGCACAGACATCTCTCAAGTTTTACTTTCTGTTAGAGGATGATTTAATGGCACCAATAATAGAAGTAGTAAGTTGCTGCTACTTTAAACTGAGATGAGGGCACTGGATAAACCCACCACTGTATTGTCCAAGAGACCTGACACTGGACATCTCAGCTCTCTGGCATTCACTTCGGGTAGCTCATCTCTCAATTCCTGTACAAACAAGCTCCTCCCCCTGGGATGCTGGGATGGGAATCATGTTACATGATATATCATGTTACATATTATATCTGTATAACTTTTTAACACTCAAGAGAGTCTCCTGATAGGTGTACGAAGACTGTGTCTGTAGCTACCAAATTTAGACTGATTGTTGACAGGGTGCAGGACAGAGACCATTAACCTGGTTCACCACACTGCACAGATGGTTTGTGAAGGATGCTAACCCTTTACATACAAGGCTCTCACAAAATATTTGCCTTTCCTTTGGAAAAACAAATTCTTCAACAGCTGCTCCTTCAAGCTGGCTGGATAAATAAAACCTTGGGCCAAGGTCCAACTTGTCAGAAATATCCAAATGACTCCTTTTCTTATCTGTCTTTTCATCCTTCCAATGCAGTAACCTACTTCCCATTCCAAATATTTTAATGTAGGTAAATTAACTTCTTCTGGTTTAACAACAGCTTCAGTTTTACACCTTGACATGCCATAGCAGTACCCTTTGTGCTCTGCCAGCTGCAGGAGCTGAGGTAAGCACAATAACCAGGAGGGGTATGGGTGTACATTTGCATGCCACTATTGCAAGCTGAAATGAGACAATGACACTTCCTGCACTGTGAATAAGGCAGTTATTTTAAAAAACTATCTGAACCCTCAAATGTTCAAATCTTATCATGACAAATCTAGGCCTGACACCACTAGATACTTAATTTCTTCCTTGTACTCTGTTAACAAACTCATTGGGTATTTATACTTTATATTAGATTTACAATGTTAAACTTGTAGATATCCTGTGTCACAAAGTTCAGTCTCAACCCACGTGGGTGCAGCCATACATATACTCAGCTCTGAAAATATTTCTGCGTGGCTGCAACTTGTCTGGTATTGCACCCACTCACTACATTTGATCAGGTATGCAGTGTCACACTACGTTGATGAGTTTAGGTCTTTCTTCACCAAGGTAAAAAGATGGGATTCTTCTAGTTTCTAGAGCATATGAAATGACAAAATCCCTCCATATAAAATTACCAACAGTGATCATGGCCAAAAAAGATGAACATGACGCAAAGGCAAGTACTACACAGTTCTTTCCTGAAGTGTCATAAACATAAGGTAGTCATGCTGGAAGTATAATCTAAACCTACTTTTCCTGCTCCTTCCTGTTTGTTTTTCTTCTCTATCAACATTATAAGGCTTTGATGAAATGCAAGTATGAATGCACAGACATGCTGTAATTTGTTGTGTTTTTCCTTTCCTCATGTCTGTAATTTCTACATAAGTAAGACAACTTCTTAGTGTTAATCTGATTTACATATAATAAGAAACACATTACTTTGTTCCTTTAATCATATAAACATGGAACTTGCCCATCATGTCACTGGATTACAAAAGTTTAACCTGTGGTCACTTTTATTAGATGTTCAGTCTGCTCACAGATATTTGCATTCCATACACTAGGAAAAAAACATTAAAACTTTGGATATCCTAATGCTAACTGCTTCAGCACTGCACATACTATTCTGTGCTGCTCCCTATAGGCAAGTTACATTAAGAAAAAGAATAAAAATATGACAGCACAAAGCATAATATGGAAAAGACGAGAAAGAAAGGAAACATACTTTGCCTTCCTCCATTCTTACTGCTTGGTATTTTTCTCTTTAACACTGCCCTAAAGACACGCTTCTTACATGATTTCTCCACCCAAAATGAAATGGACTTATGGTGGAAGAAGGGAGGAGTGATTGTACTGTTCATATATTGTCTAAGTTAACGAAGTCTTCAATGCTGTCAAATAAGTCTTCACATCTGAAACACAGCCAAGATGCTAGCCAGACAGATCTGTCATCAAGGTTTTCTCAACAGAACGTGTTATTTTTTCATGTCTGTACTCTTAGACATCTAGCCAGGGCCAAATGATTAATATTTGAGAAAGACAAACTAAAATTCTGTGAATTTACTCCCTACCCCTGATTGGGCACCCTATTATCAAAGTACCAAAAACTACTAGTAGGATGAAGAGTACTTTTCAAAATTAAGTTCCTTGACACAGAACAGTTTCATTTGCAGAATTTAGGAATACCTCCAACTTTACCTTCAACGGTGTACCAGATCCCTCCCATATGCTGATGAAACACTTGTACTTTTCCAGCATCAAGAAGACATTACACTGCAGTCTTCTGATCATCATACAACTACAAATGCTACTAGCAAGAGCCCTTGCCCCAAGTGTACCCGAACGTCAAGGCTGATGCTACCTCTAGCAATTAACACAAGACTACCACAGGCAGCACCCCTTCCTCCCAAATCTGTAGCAGTTGCTGCTCTCATGCTTATGTCACAAACACTCTCAGCAGCATTAAATATTGAAGTTCACAGGCTCAACTAAATAATTGCCTTGAAATTCTAAATCAGAACCCTGGGTTTTTCCAGGGCTCTGAGACTCAGGAGCAGATTCAAACAGGACATCTGTATCTGCAAGCTACTGTCCACTTCTTCCTCTGAAGCTCTTGGAAATTCAGGCAAGGATACCTTATCTACTCATAAACCAGTTGCCAAACTACCATGCTTCCCATCTTAGTGCAGTTCTATACACTGGAAACTAGACCCCATCTTCTTTGGTACTCTGGGCTGAAAAGGGCAGCAGCAGGTCAGACAACACCAATCCTGGTTTGTGACTTTGTCTCGAGAGTGGATAGCAGGAACTGGTAATACCATGAAAGGTTCTGGTTAAACTGATACAGTTCATCTGCCAGTGCTCTCAGTCTAAAAACTTTCCTAGGCCAAATTTTACTGATTTTTTAAAACTTGGTGTTCACACTATTGGCTACATCAAGCTGATACTGATGCAATCAACTTGTAAGAAGCTTTCCTAACTCATTTCTTTGTATGTAAAGCCAGAATCTACAGTCTAATCTATATAGGCATTAAATCTATGACAAACAGCTGCTGAAGATAAAAAGCAAGAAATCAGGCAGAAACACTGTTTCTGGATGGCTATCTATATTGCTTTATCACAGACTGAAGAGTTAATTCTAGTAGCTCTGAAGACAATTTTAAAACCAGACAAAGATCTAGCAATCCAAAGCACTGCCATTTCTATCAAACTTTCCCATTGTTTCAAACCATGAAAAGAAGAGATCATCCCCACCCCACTTTTTTTTTTTTTTTTAAGGAGGAGGAGGGGGAAGTAGGCAGGGGGAGAGGAGGAAGAAAGGAAGGACAGACTGTATTGCAGAAAAGTGTCGGGTCAGATCGATGGCTGAGCTTAACTAAAATGCCAGAGATTTCAACAAGTTATTTTGAGCAATAGGTTCATTAGGCTTACATTCAAGAAGTTAACTCTTTACTCCAGCCTGCATTTGATGATCAACTCCTCAGCAGTAACTACTGCAACACTATGTATTTACCTCTGATTTATAAGCAGAAGCCAGTGCTGAGTTGTAGCTTTACTTGTTTTGAATTTCTGCACACAAGTTCCAGCCTCAGATCCCTATGTACTTAAGATGGATGATAGTACTTTAAGGTGACAGCTGAGGGCACTGTGCTGTAATATGCAATTTATGGCTCTAATGCATTCTTAAGTCATTAGAAGCTAATGCAGAAAGCATAAAATAAATACCAGTACTTCCACCATTTGAAAGCATTTTTTCAACTATGACAGACAACATCCGAAGTAACATGAGACTGGCATAATATGGACACTTGACTAGAAGAGGCAGAACTTTTATAAACCAACTATTTTATTTACATGACTGAATTTTCATAGTACTCAAACTTCCTCTGACTACAGTAGGGCTGAGTATTTGGTACACTAAAAAAAGTCCAGCAAGATGACACTATTTTAGCAGACTTGTGAATTTAGGAATACTTGTAATAGAAATAAAGGAGAATTACACCATAAACTAGCTGCTTGGGAACTTCCCCATTCATGGAATTTTGTTCTGTTGCAAAGACACCCACGACAAATCCCTGTTGGCTTGCATGGGCGTTTGCCTGAGCTGACAGGCAACATGGATCCTTTAATGTGTACATGTACTTGCCAGTGCAAGGAACCATGTATTTATTTCCTCAGACAGCAGGAGCCAAATGAATCTAATGAATGTCATTTTATCTGATGCTTCTGCTGTTTATAATAATAAACCTACTTCATTCCTTAGACTCTGCAATTTCTGTAGGAGCTGATCCAATATTATGTCTCCAAAAAGAAAATATTCAAGTGCTATAAACCACAGCTATTCCCTCTCTCCTAGACAAGGTTTAATGACTATGGAAGATTACACTCAAGTTGCTGTTTGCCTAATAGAATTGCCACTACCTGAGATTTTGAAGGACACAGCCATGAAACACACCCTGTACCAAAGAATCCACATTCACATAGGTGATAGCAGCCACTTCGATGCATCTGATTTTGAGAAAAAATGTTTTATCTGAGTTTCTGGACTGCAGAATCTGAACAGTTCTCTCCTGAATTTACCCAATTTTTTTACCCTATGTGTGTAACACTGGACAACTAACCTAGAAATCCAAAAATGTTAGGGCCAGTCACAGACTTTGAAAATGGATGACACAGATTCAGAAATATCTGTGGAAGCATGGGGAAACAAAAGTAAAAGGTAATCTTCTATGGCATAGTCTTCATCTACAAACTTATCCAGCACACTCTTTCCTTTAAAGATCTAACGCAGTCATTTTTCTATGGAAACAGATAAATTCAAAGCCCAGAAAAATCTGTCAGAAATCTAGAGCTAGCTTTCCATGCAAAGGAACTAGACATTTGGTTAGGAAAGCTATGAGACATCCTGCCAGGTGAAGCCAGCAGGTATTTCAGGAGAACCAGCAGAATATGAACTCTATTCCTATTCTTGTATCAGAAGGAGCACTTTTTTTTTTTCCATAGTTCAGCAGAAGATCAGGATAACCTTAGCCATATTCACAGCTCCTAGGAATTTAACATATAAGCCTAATCACTAATACTATGGTTTTGGCTATGAGATTTTCACTTTGCTGTTTGCCTCGTTTGGAGAGGTGGAAAGAAAAAGGTACAGGAACCAACCATCTGTGCTCTCACCTGTCTGGTATGTAAAATTAACCCTTATGAGTTCAATTTAAGAATAATAAAAAGGAAGCAGAAATAATATAGGAATCTCATAAAAATGGAGATCACGCTCAGGTTCCTCTAGGACCTCATATCACATCTGGAACCAGGCAGCAGAACTCAGAATCATCCCAGTTTTGGGAAATAGACCAAACTGTAAACAAGTAATAAAATAAACAGACATTTATTAAAAATACTGTGTGATGAACTGTTGCCAATTCTTCCTGAGCAGTAGGAGTACTGTTGTAACAATATTACAGTAGTGGCAATTGGTAGCACTGACTCTGCCCTTCCAGCCAGGCTGAGTCACTCTTGCTCATCAGACAGAAATGACTTTACACCCCATAACATCAGAGCTCTGATCTCCACCTGTGTTTCCTTTCTCTGAAGCCTATTTTCTGGTTCCTACTTGCTTCTGAGGGTGGTACAGCTCTCCCAGCAGGCTCTGTATGCCGCTCCCAATGTGACTGACATGTTATTAATGAAGAGGTGGCTGGTGTCTCTCATTATGCTTCCACTGAGTGAAAGCACCTCAAAACTAATTTAGCTTTCACTCGCAGGGGAAGACACAGAACTCCACCAAGAAGTTCACTATTCTGCTGCCTTTAGCAATAAAATCTTTTTTTTTCTTTTTTTTTTTTTTTCTTCTGGTTTTAACATTAATAAGGTGAGAGAATAGAGTATTTCCAAAAGAAATTAAGAAATGCAGAGGATAGATGCAAGTGCAGGGGGTCCCTGTGAGTAACCACCAAGCCCAACTCTAAGTGATAACATGCATACTGAAACAGATGTAGAGGGTGGAGAAGAACTCCACAGGCAAACAAGCAGTAATAAAGCCCGTGCCTAGTGCACATAGTTAAGCAGGTCTCTCAACCATTTAAACTTTCTTCCTTGTTTGTGAGTTCTCTGTGGCAACAAATGCAAAACTCCAGTCAAATTAACGAGTATGGAAATAATTTTGCTCCCCAGGCTGAGAAGGTCAAATAGATTCAGAAAGTACTTCATATCCCTCACTGTAAGAATAGAAACCTAATTAGAGACCAGACTTCACTGGCTAAAACAGATCAAACTCACTTAAAGCTATAATCTGAAACGTATTTTTAAAGACTTTCCCTTGATTATTAATTCATTTACTTTTACCACATACAGGAAGAGTCATTGACTCGACACAGCTCTGCTCTCTGAACACCTCGTTCTCTGAAATGAACCACCTCTTGCCTTCTGATCACATTGTGTTTGCCAGCATCACTGTTTGTGACACTTTCTGTTTCTCTATTTATATCGTATCTCTTGTTTTTCTATTTGATGTTCTTTGAACCACAACACTTTATGTTCTTACACTTCACTTCAAAAATGTAAATTTTATGCTTACAATTTTATATTTTACTAATGGGGTAAAGGCAATACAGTGAACTACCAGAGCCAGAGGATGACAGCTCCCACCATGCTCACTCTACTAGTAGGTTACATGCAAAGATACTGACTGGGTTTGCTCTGGCACAGGATCGAAATGATCAAGCAAGGGGATCAAGGAAGATTTCTCTTGCCAGATGCATTTAACGATTTACCAGCTATATGCCAATTAAGTAGTGTAGTGGAATTGTCAGTTAATCACTATGTAGATGGATCTGGATCAATGTCAAACCTCATTCAAGGACCAATGCATGTCTGCCTTGCAGGAAAACCTCGCTGATTTTCATGGGCATTTTCTTGTTCCTTCATATTGAAACAAATTTAATTCTCAGAAGAGTACAAAAGAATAATTAACTTAATTTGGGCAGGCATGCTTTAAAATATTTGCACCACTACTGCAGCAAAAGGGGTGAATGTTTTTCAATGGGCAACAATAGAATGAGGATGAAATAAAGTGAAATAACTTTACTCCACATCTGAACAACTGCAAGTAGAAGTTTATAAGCATGAATTTTACAACGATGTTTTAGTTACTGTTTACCTTAGGTTCATGCAGTCTTGGTTTGTTACTCAGTGCTAAGCACTTAAGATAAAAGTCAAACAAATTAGATATTCCTCATGTTAGTGATACATACAGAGTAGGCAATTCAAGTTCAATTTTTTTTCTCTCTCAGAATTATCCAGAAAATTATTCCAACTTGCTTTGAAAGGAAGAAATACAGAAGAAGCTGGAGAGCAGTTGTTAACTACCTACGAACATATCAATTCCTCTTTCTATATGTAGGTACTGCTAGAGAGTATTATTAAGCAAACTACTATGGAGATTTTGGTGATGTTATTGTGACTATAAAGTTCAAAACCTTTTTTCTAAATTTGCTTTGGCTCTATCAGGTCAAGTACCTGGAGATACATACATACATACATATATATGCCCACACAGACAAACCCCAAACCATAGATATTAGAACTGTGAAGGTAAGCCACACCAAAATGTCTCACTATCATTTCAAAGGGCTTCCTACTGTCATATGGAAATGCCCAGACAGGTAGACTGCTGTGAAATATGTAGGCAATACCTGCTGGCTGGTTTTCAGATGCTGAGGAGCATTTGAAAGCATCAAAGATTCCTGTGTAGATGTGTGTACATTAATCCCTCTGTGATATCTAGACTTGACTATTGTACTACGTTGTTTAATAGATTGCGAGAATCTGCTCCTCACAGACTGAACCTTATTCAGAAATGTCAGTGCTCCCACCAGGCTTCTGACTGATTTTAGGTATTCTAAATGATTGCTGCTGAGAGATTTTTCAGCTTGAAGGCTTGAGTTAAGGTGTCTTCTCAATTTGCCATTCTCTCTTTCACTATTGGCAAGACTAGAACCAAAACTCTAAATGCTCCACATAATGAAGAAAGGGTAGGGGTTTGGATACAGGGCCTCATCTTTAAAGTTTCTTGAAAATGCAGTTTAACATAAGTGTGTTTTAATAAAAAGCAGTAATATGTTGTTAAAAATTAATATTCCCACACTGCTCTAAACAAAGATACTGGGACAGTTGGATGGGTTGTGCTGAAACACATAGTAGAAAAGCTCAGATATGGTGGTGAAGAGAGACACTAAACACTCTGACTTACAGTATATTTTTCAAAGCAATAGTGTTGATGTTATTCTGTTCCACTTCATGCTTTCAGCTTCATTCTTCATTATGGGATTTCAACAAGTGGCATAAAGTCAAATATGTGTTTATTCACCTTGCTGAGCTTACTGCTTTCAGCTCACAGGAGAAGGCATCTGTACACCATGCTGAGAATAGCCACAGAAAACCTAAATTGTGCATCAAAAGGTGAGTAGCTCCCAGGTCCTATGCTGTGCCATGTACATTTACAGCACCTTTCTGAAACAGAAGGCTGTCTGAAACAATGGGTTCAAATCTCACCTAAGAGGTGGAAATGAGGTCCATGACAGCTGTAAAGCCAGCACTTTTACAGCATATACAGTGCTGTGCTCATTCTCCATAGAGCCTCACACTGTATGACAAGGTTCATAGCAAAAACAAGCACCTCTAATATAGCAAATAATATAAACCAAACAATCAAACAAAAAAACCAAAACAAAACAAGCCCAATTTAATTAAATGAGCATTAAAAGTTTAGTTGTCTTTTTTGGTTGGTTGTTTTAGCATCCCATGAGGATATGGAATATATAGTAATGACAGAACAGACTTGCTGAAAAAGACTGTGTGATTTCATGAGGGTTCTCAAAGGACATGCAGAAGGGAGGGACAGTTTGTAAATAGTGTGTAGCACTTGCCTGCACTGTTTGGGGCTCATTTGTAACTTTCTCACAGCTGAGTATATTTATACTCAGATTCTACATATGTTTTCCTATCTTCTTCAGTATTTCCAGTGCAGGTCTCACAAGGATCAGTCACTGTCCTCTTGTATTTGAGACTGACTTCTAGCTCTTCTTTAAATCCCTCCTGCTCCTTCCATACAGTCAGTGTAATAATTTACCACTGACAGGACTTGCCAAACTTCCCCTACATCTATTTCCATTTCCCTTCATTTTTCTTGTTCCTTTCATTTTTTTTTTCCTGTGTATGCTGACTCCCTAGTTCCTCTTCTACTAAATTATGCTCTATTATTACCACAGCCTGAAGAACTCACAGCTGAAGCATTATTTCTAACCTTATTTTGTATTCCTAGCATGTCCTATAATCTGTTTTGAGTGTTATTTGCAGCCAAGATGCTGACAAAGCATCAATTTTGTTTTCATGGTTTGACTGGGCAGAAGTGTGCCTTACTACAGGCACTCACATAAAAACAGTCAGCTATCTAGAAAACCAACACAAACACATTTAGAACAGACCTTATTTTTTCCGGGTTGCATATTATTGTTTCTAAGTGGTAACTGCAAAGCCTCAGCCCATCTTGAGGAAAGAAAGGGAAAAAAATAATAAACCAAAATTCTATTTTTGCTGCTTATTTCTTTCCTCCTCTCCCCATTTTAGTGTGTCAGTTCCTCCCCAGCAAATAAACATTCACACCTTACCCACAGCAAAAACTACTGTAGGGCACCAGGTTGAAAAAAATAAAAATGAAAAATCTGCTTTCCTCTTTTTAGAGACCACTAGTACATAAATGGACTAATTTATATGAGAGTTCCTTACTGTGTGTCCTCAAATAAACAAGTTATCCACTCTTCTGTCTGTAACCGACAGAGTTCTGCCCTTTTCATGCAAAACTACACTTTAAGAATACACTTAAATCTAATATCCCACATACAAACTCCTCTAAATCTTTAAGGGAGATGTGGAATGTGAACCAGAATCCTATTTTATCCTATTTTATATAAAGGCCCTATATAAAGGCTGAACCAACCTCTGTAACACTTTGAATAAAGCTGGTGAAAAACTAACTTCCTTAGTTCTGATTTATTTCTCTGTTTATTATGACAGGCTCAGGAAATTATTTTGACAGCCTGATTTTTATACTTTACTTTTGACATGGCTTTGTGAATTAGCAGTAAAAATGACTGCAAAAATCATCTTGCTTATTTTATTTGATGTACACATTGCAAGAATTGCTAGTCATACAATTTCCATGTGTCAGAAAAACAGCCATGAAGAAACTTACTCTTACTATAGCTTGTAAAAATGCATCATGTAGACTGGCATTAACATTCATAATCAAAAAAAAAAAAAAAAAAGAAACAATTGTAGAGGAACCAAAAACCTGAATAACTATAGAGTTTAGCACACAGCAATAAAGCCTACGTCCAAAGATGTATCACTTTCAAAACAATTAACTAATAATGGTACTGGAAAGCCAAGTTTACCACAGAAGAACAAGATAACTGTGGGATTATCATCATCACCACCTCAAAGGAAAAATCTTTTTTTCTCTCTTTTTCCTCCCACTCCATTCTTTCTAAGCCAGAGAGGAGGTTACATGAATAATAAAGAAGAATAAAGTTGGGATTTATAGCTCCCTGACCTTTCAGACCAGCATTGTGAAAGAGGTCACTAAACAATGAAGTGTTACTGGTCTTCTCAGAGCAATTCCATGGTTCTGCATGAAGTGGAAATGTGTAACAAAACTCAGTACAAGTAACTCAGCAAGGCTGGCTGGGAAAGCGACTGAGACCTGGCAGGTGAAGTTCAAGGCCTTGGAATTTCAAATCTGCCACTAGCCACTTGTTTTTGTGATTGTCATTAACTCCCTTTCTGGGCACAGCCTCTGTATTTTGAAAAGCAGGCGTTCTTGTATTAATTCCCAGAACCTCTTTGTAATAGATTAAGTTATACAATTTCCTTAAGAAGCAAAAAAAAAAAAAAAAAAAGGCAAGATTCACTATCAGATCACCACCATGTGACAAGTGCTCTTGCTGCCTATTTTATTTAGATTGAAAACCTGCTACAAATAATTTCCTCACCTCAAGTCTTAGTTCTCTCAGAATACTTCATCTCAACAGCTTGCAGATCTCTGGATAGAATCTATGCCACCCTTTTGCTTCCTGCAGAGCCTGCTGACCTAACTGGACTTCAGCCTAATAGTCAGCAGCAAAAACAGCTGCACAAACACAGTACTGCCCCAATACCGGGGCTTTCGCTCACATAATAGGAAAGATACAGCCCAGATTTATAAATACAGTTTCCCCCAAACACCAGGCACCTAAACAAAGTATCCACATCAAAACATTTCCTTAGGTCCCCATGTAGCTCACAGGAGAGGCCCAGGCACTCCACCCATACACAGTGTCAGCCATTTCAAACCTCCAGAGCTCAACCTTAGTGCCTCTACAGCCAGTGAAGAGGTACAGGGACGGGGAGACATGATCAGACAAACCTCAGTGCACTTGAAACTCTTCTTCTCGAGCATAAATCTTAGTTCAATTTGAGTTTTAACTAGAAGGTACAAAACTTCAGATTTTAAACTGAAACATACTCTTACCTGTACTTATGGAAGAGGAACTAGAAAAGGACATGTTAATACTCAGTTTTGGAGTATTCAGTTTGGATTCACCTGTACCAAATTATCAGTGTTCTGCCTTATTATCTCGGCCTTTTACTTTTTCTGACCCATGTTAGATATTCTTGTTTCTGTGCTAACAGAAATGTTTTCTGATGCTAACGGGCTGCTGGTAGTTTCTTTTAATTACACTAAACTACCCAGGAGGTCCTCCAATACTAACCACAGCCACAAAATCAAATTAACTTGACCAAATTGTGCTTTCTATGGCTAGATTAGCCCTCGTTTTTTATGTGGCTTTTGTTTTCTCCTGGTTCTGCCTTCTCTGACTCACTGCTGGCTACCCTGTCGTATAATCCCCACACAGTCATTCTCTGCAACTTGAATAATCAGCCCATTGCCATGCTGTACTCATTTTCTATCCCAGCAAAACACTGATTTCTATCTGAGCCTCCCATGCAGAATACCACACCTGCTATTCAGCATGAGTCAATTCCAGGTGATATTTGCAACACCCTAAAAAATACCCCCTTGTGCATGATTGCTCTGTCACTTCATTTCTTTCTCTTCTTCAGACTGTTTTATTCTCGCTACAAAATTTATATTCCAAAAGTAACCTTTGCTCTCTTTCCTGTTTCTGCTACACTCAGACAATTTATTCAGCCTGAAGAACTAGAGCAATTATTTCTGTATCACCCAAATTATATCCTCGTCTTTCACCCATATTGTATTCTCTGCTGAACAAAAGCATTCAGTGTCTTTGGGACCCCTACACCTCTTATCCCATTCCATATAACTGTGTGTAGCTTCTTACAAAAACATCTGAATGCTGTCCCCTTTCTACACTTTTTCAGGAACTTCATCAACTGGTCTGAAGGACTGTAACCCTTTTCTTGTAATCCTTTGCTCTGTTGTACAGAGACTGACTTCATAACACAGATATTTCCCAGTCATTTAAAATATGCATTAATGTTACAAGAGGAAGGCGAGGAAGGCGACAACTGGAGACCTTTTGAAAAACTGCAACTTAGATTTACTCTCTCCCTTTGCTTAACATTTAGCTTCAAAATACACCCTTTGAGGTACAGCTGTTATTTTCATGCCTCTGCTCAGAGCACCACACAATAAAGATACTGCTGCTTTTGCCTGGGAATCTTTGGGTGCTACTGACACACGACAAACAATACATCACATAACATAGCCTTGCTAGTGTTTACTTTTTTTCCTCTTCTTCCTCTTCCCCCCAACACCTGTGTATCAAGCAAACAACTGAACAATTCTAGAAGAGGTACCCTGGAGAGAAAAAAAAAATAAAAAACAAACAAACAAAACCCACCAACAAACACCATCACCCCCCCCCAAAAAAAACCCCAACAGGGTTCTTTTTTCCCCTGAGGCTAGTGCATTGTGTGCTATTTATTTTATTATACTTTGTAACTAATTTTGCTAGTTACTGTATATGGTAGATATAAACATGAACTTCACAAAATAATTTTCTGCTGTTTATCCTCTCATCTTGCACAGAAGGAAAACAAAACAAACACAAACAAAACCCTAATATTTATGTCAATGCAAGAATGGATCAATGGATCAAAGCCAAAACAGTCCTAAGAGGAAAGCAATAGTTTTCCTGTTAATGAACAGTCTGTTGTTGCAAATTCATGTAGGCTTTAATTTAATAAACACAAATGGATGAATGTGCTTACGGGATGTCATCCCCTTTAGGCCTGAAATCACTGACATGGAAGAATTGTCACACTTCAGTGAATTGAGTGCTACTCCCTACCCTTTCAAACCTTATTCACTGTGGCAACACAGACGTGAAAAATAAAATATAATTTCATAACTAATTCTTGTGCCTTTGTGGAGTTAAATTATTTTGCATTAGAATGTGAATTTTAACAGTTATGTCCTGATTTTATTTGAATTAAAGATAAATTGGCTCAGTTTGAAAACAAAAATTATTTGCTTGAACACAAGTGCTTTAATAAATTTTTAAAGAACCCAATGAATCACATTTGGAGCACATTTGACCTGATGCAGGTGGACTGATTTTCTGAGTCCACTAAGGTCAGTAAGCTTCAGCCCTACAAAGTTCAGACATATTCATTTAATAAATACTCTTTGTTTCAGCTAGAGGCTAGAACTTGCAATATACAATGAACATCACACAGAGCAGTGTTTTTAATCCACTCTGAAAAACAAGTAGTCATCACCCAAATCCAAAACTGCAGTAAAATCAGAAATCAAAACCAGAAACTCAACACCCATTTCTCCATTGCTACTCAACCTGGCAGGGGTTAACAATCCCTTTGTAAACACTACTTTCCTTTACTGAGCAGACAGACACTTCCATAGAAATAAGGAGAAAACTAGCAGAGTGCAAGATGGTTCTAATAAAAGTCTGGAGGAGTAGAACCCAAACTGCAATCACATGTGCACAAAATAGACAAACACTGCAAATCTCTCTCTGACAATGCTTACATTCGATTACAACGGCTTTAAAATATTAAAACATGAACGGTTTAACTAAACCTAACAAAAGCACACCTGGAGCATCACATCACTCTTACACATCCTTGAATTTGAGCTCAGAAATAGAAAGTGACTTAAATTTAATCCAAGAGTCAATACAAGCCTCTGTTGTGGAGACTCTATTGACACAGAGCTCAAGGATAGCCTGCAGCAAAGGGTGCCTAACACCACCAGGAGCTCTGCACTGCAAAGCTGTATTGATGGGCATCACAGAAGTTGGCTCCTGCAGCACAAAACAATTATCGAGGAGTGCATTTTGTGGGAACAAATGTAATCCAGAGATCAATTCAGATTTCTCAATGATTTTTTTTAAAAAGCCTATTTTACAGTTTGACTATTACCTGCTTGTTAAGTCAGGCATGTCTCACAAGTTTCTGTAACAGGCAGGATTATTCTCCGTGGGTGGTTCTGAGTTTGTTTTGGGTATGGTTGGTCTGTTCTCCTTTCAGGAAAGCCTTTTCAAAATGCAACCAGCAGAGCTACACCCCAGTGAAAAGTCACTCCATCTTTCTGCCCTTTATTATTAGCAAAGGTTGTAACAGGATGTAACCAACTTCATTCAAAAAACATTTCTTAAAATCTTAACTGACAAATTCATCCCAGTACTCATTCAAACCAAATCTGTGAATTCCAAAATTTGATCTAGCTTAGCAAAGCTGTTAGCATACATTCATATTGCTGCAGAGATGTCTTTGCATCTTTGTTTTCTAGAACTGATATCAGAATTAGGAGGAAAAAAAAAAGACTAAAATTTTACTCTCATGCTCCTGACACAGAGCTCTGCCCTAAAAAATTTATAAGCAATGTAAATAATTTCCAATTTTTGCTAGACCTAGAATCATAGGGAAGCAAAAGAGGCTAAAAGAATGTAGGATACCAGACAGTTTCACAGAATACAGACTACAACCTGCATACCATGTCAGTTTCATTCATTTAAAAGCCATCTTCAACATTTCAGTGAAGTGATGACTTGTCACGCCAACCACAAGTCATGCCATCCAGTAGTATGCTGTATTTTAGCTTAATTCATTGTAAACGTCTTGCTTCCAACTGAGAAAAGGAGATCAAAAGCTCACCTGATGGTGTATATAAAGTTCCAAAATGTCAAGACCCCTTTTTTGTCTAGAAAAGAGTCTTTGGCACCCAGCTTCATACTCTTCTTAGTGTGTGTGAGGAGCAAATGGTAAGCTTTGCTGTTTACTGCAAATGGTGGTGATAAGGACCACAAAATGAACATTGTAAAAACCAAACAAAAAGGGGCTGGCAAATTATGAAACTTACTGGTTGACACAGCTAATCCACAGGCTGTTCAGAAAATTGAAGTGGACAATTCATGTGGGAGAAAATGATAAAAATAATTTCTTCCAAAATGGGCAAAACAGAACCTCAGCTACCCCTGAAATGATGACACACATTTCCTAAAAAAGATGGAACCACTCAAGCTGTACCATCAACTTGTTAACAAGCTTGTTCTACTCATTAAATCCTCAATACTATCTAAGATCAGCCTGCATATTGCATTGATAAGAGATATAAGAAGGGACTTGATTGGAGCATGGTGCAGGAAACCCCATCCCAGTGCACTGTCGCCTGAACATTGGGATAGCTCAGGAGCCTGCAGAAAGATGAGCTCGGTCACAGAAGAAACAGTTGCAGCCAGATTGATAAAGTGTTTCCAAACTCATCCAGCCAGCTGGTACATTGGGTCATGCAGATGAAAATACAGCCCCAGCTTCTGGTTAGATCAGTCAGGGCTGGTTGATGCCTTCTTCACCAGCCTTTGCTGCACAGTTTAAATGTGCCAAGCCTCAGGTTAATTCTTTTAATTCATTTCAGCAAACCAAGCAAGGAGGGTTTTCCTTGTTTGTTGTGCCCTTGAAAGACATCTCACTCCTAATTTAGCACTGCAGAATGCCACAGTTTGGAGATAAATGCAGACATGGTACAGTTACAGACATACACATCATTGTTTTGGGACTGCTAGAAATGATGCATTCACACACCTGGCAATCCTCCAACAAATATATAGAAATGACTAGAAGCTTGTGGTAATGAAAAATAGGTTGGATTCTTCCCACAGAAACAGAGACAGCTAACCAAAAAAACCCACAGCACTGTTACTGAGGCTGCACCCCTTGTGCTGCCTCTTATTTTCTAGATTTTAACTAGACTTCAAGCTGGATAACAAAAGAAGGCCATATCAAAACATGTTTATAACATCCTAGTGTGAATCAAAGAAGGCCATAAAGGAAATCTGATGATAAAGCTTATGCTTTTTAGGTTTCAGTTTTGGCTTGCAGATCCAGTCTCAGATCAGCATCCAAATACTCAGGGCTTTTCCTCACTGAACACATATTTTCAGAGTTTGTATCTTACCCTGCAACTCACACTGCCCACCTGGTGTCCCAAGAAACCTTATCCCCTAATGAAATTAAAAAAATACTTTTACGATACTTTACAGCTTGCAACGTTAGGGCTCCAACAGAACTCTCACTGCTCCCTAAGGCAGAATTAGAGCATTTTTCCCCATGTTTTGTATAATTCCTTCTGCTGAGTAAACTAGTAAACTAAAGAGGCACTAGGACATACCTAGCCAATATCTTCTCATGGAGAGAATGATGAGAATATCATCAGGGATATGAAAGACTGAAGATCAACTTCTGCTCTGAATCTTGCTTAGTAGCAGTTGCTAGTGAGTCAGGGGTCTGCCTTGAAAGCCTTGACTAAAAATTGCTTTTCTGCACAGTTGTTTATCTGACTACACAAGAAGCTTTGTTTTAGCAAACTGGGACTTCCTGATAGGAAATAATTTTGTGGGAAGACTTCATAAGTGGCTCAAGTGAGAACTCTCACAAAAATTCTCTGAGCCATCTTGAGTTCCAGAACTCAATTGATCTGATTTTAGTGTTCTGTCTCTAACCCATCTGCACGTAACATAAACAACTATTAAAAAGGGTTAGGTAGTGAATGTACGAGGAATATTTGTGATGGTCAGATGCCAGCAATAATTTTTAAAAAATTTAATTTAGCATACTTTTACAGAAAATGGTAAAGAATGAGAATGCTAATCTGGTTCCAGAACATTCACATGCAATTGTTAGATACACAAATCTGATTACTCAATGTTAATACTAAGATGTAACCTGATACACATACTTGGTTTTGCAGTGCTGTTGAACGCTGCCACTTATCTCCAATTTCAAAGAATTAGAGCTTTTCGCAATCATTGTCCTTTTGGGGGCCATTGGTCTGTGGCCTTCTGAAATTACTTCCTCTGAGCACTGCCATGTGGGCTTCAGAGCTACTTGTGGCTGCTCATGATGACACTTTCTGCATAAGCAATGACTCTGAACGAGCAATGCAGGCTCTGTTTATCAGGTGCCTGTGTGAATACTGGAGGAGCTGAGCCAGTGCTGGAAATGAAATGCAGTTAGCTGAACCATGGCTAGTACAAACTTCATGGTCTCTTCTGAACTTCCTGTGACCCTCTGGGTTACCACTGACCATTAAAAGAACACAGAGCTGTTGAAACACAGACCTGCTTACCTTTCCCATGTCTGCTGATTTTTCTTTTAAGAAGTTTCTCCTGTAAATTGAAGATTTCTCTATGCAGACTGGCTTGACAAAGCTGATGAGGCCTAATATTTAATTAACTATACTGAATATTAACACAATGTGAAAACTGGCACAACGTTTCTTTCTTTATACCAGCCACAGCCCTTACTTTGTTAATACTAACTACTCACCAAATATCTATAAAAACATTCAATTATTAACATTTAGTTCAGATTTATCCATGCACATACATGTGTGCCACAATCCTGCTTGCACAAATCACTCCCATTTACAGACCATTCCAGTTGAATAAGGTTGAGCTAAACAATTTTGGAGTTTAAGGCTTTGGAAGAACAAGTAAAACAAAGCAAAAACTCAGTCTGCAATCCAGTCGCTGTGTGGCCACACACTGCTGACTATTTTATTGCTGGCAGAGACTGCTGCTTCCATGAGGTGAATACTGAGTACAGTAGCTCCAAGTTAATGTGGCCAGGCCTAAATGCAGCTTGGCAAAACAGAGCTATTAATTTTACTGATCAGGTTCTGTACTCAGCTCAGCACGTTTACCAATACACAAACTGCATGAAGTCAGTAACCGACAGCTTAGTGCATTAAATACAGCTGCTCTGTAACACTAAGTCATCCATTTAGCCTCTAAGTGTGCTGCTTCGTGCAGTTAGCACCACTGCCAAGTGTACTAAGGAGAATTCACACTTTGCTGCAGCTCAGTGAGCTGAGCTCAGAGCTCCTGGTAACCTGGCTGCAGAGTCCAGTTCCAGCAATGCAACCCCAGGGCTGGGAGGCTGGGCACAACGGCAGCGAGAAGCAGGAACCCACATTTCAAAGGCCTTCTGGTTCCAAATATTCCAAAACCAGACTTGATTATAATCTTCTAATGGGCTGTACATTGTGTAGAAGTTGGCTTTTTTTTTCTCCAGGGTAGAACATTGCACAGTTTGAATCTACACAATTAGAGAAAACAGTGAATTAACCTCAGCCACTTGCATGTACACTTGAGGTTGCAGTCCAAAGACAAATGATACCAAGGACTGTGATCTGCATTCCTCAACTAAACTTAAGGAGCAGCTGTGCATGAATCAACAGATTGCTACAAGAATAAGTTACTGACATCTGTATCACTGATGGATGTCATGAGTGGTAAAAAGGAGCCATCTTTCACCTTGGGTCTCTAACATGATAAAATAAATTAGATTAAATTATAGCTTTATTTCTACCACCATGGTATTTATCTGCTACAGTACACTGCTCACTTCAAGAAGGATAACAATATGTAACAGATGACCAAATATCTCTCAAATTTTGATACAGGACAAAGTCAGGTCCTGAGCTACAAACAGAATCCTATGAATCTATTCCTGTTTGAGGGCTGACCCTACTCCTTCCCTGACATGAAAAGAGTCCAAAAATAACAAAAATTGGAATTAAAAGTAAAATTAGAATTAAATTAATTCTCATTCTCACTTCCCAAAACTGTCACAGCTGGTAGGGATTTGGGTGGTGCTGCCCACACTAGATTAAGTAATTTATTTCATTCCACAGATAGTTTGCAGTGTAACAAAATTCTGTCACTACTAATCTGGGTTGCTATTTAAGTAATTTTAAGAAAAGAAGGGGTGGACAAGGGGAAGGACAATCAATACCTCAAATACCTGGAATCTCACAATCTGTTTCTTGTACCCAAATTACTTCTCTGTTGGGCCTTATTCAGACATTGAAAACTATGGGTGAGATTTGAAATTCTTCTGTTGAAACAAAAGGATGAAGCCTAAAAAGTAAAATATTTTTTCTGGAGCTTCATTAATATGTTCACCAAACAATGACGACAGCTTGGTCCACTATATTTATTTCTATTGTTTTGGAAGCCACAAAGATCATTACAGATAAGGGAAAAACAGCTTTTAAATTCATGTAAGGTATGGATACTGACTAAATAAAAGAATACAGGAACTAATTTAATTACAGTTTTTTTCTGCCAGTTAGGTGGTGGTCACAACCTCCAAGAGCATGATTTTATTTAAAAGCTTCAAATCCCACAAATCACTGTAGGAGCTATACTAATAATTTTAATTTAAAACCCTTCAAATTTTAACCTCATCCCAACATAAAATCTGGCCTTTAAAGCTGAAGTAGAAGAGTTAACTTACTCTGCCTCACCTCTGTCTTGACTGAAACCAGAAGCAGGTACTATGAAAGCCATGGGAAGTTATCTTCTTTTGGAGTGGTTGTTGGTTGTTTTCTGGCTGTTTGTTTTGTCTCATCCGAGATAAAGAACAGTCTGTGAAAACTCTAAGAGGCTGCCCTCAACAGAGAATTCTAGCCCCCCAAAAGATGAGCTTCTGTATTTTTGGCTATCTTTTCAGAATTCCAAACTAACTGAGGCCCTAGTAAGTCATAACCGGTGCCAGTTAAAAGTCTGGAGAGCTGTATGAAAAGAAACAAATATGAAAAAAACAGGCCAGGGAAATAACAGTAGTAAAAGGCAACAAATACAGATTACTATAGAGGAAGTGGGCTGTTGTTTATCTCCAGCAAGGAAACATTAAAAAAAAAAAAAAGTCACACAGTAGCTTCAAGGATATAGGTTTGATCTCTCTGGTTAGATGACAAAAACAGTTCTGAATAACTGGATGTCTTCCTAGATGTACTCAAGGCCCTTTACAGGACAGAATGAATCATAAAGAAAACAGTACTAAGTAAAATGGAACTCCACAAAGAAATAAATACCTCTCAAGATGGTGAAAGACAGAATGGAGCAACTCAGTAGGATCCAGCATATAAAACAGTCCAGATTAGAATGCAGATATTGCTGATTCTACAAATTACTTTATTGATGGTTATGACAGTGATTAATATTTTTCTTATTGTACTTCTGTATATCAGAGAGCATGGAGGAATTTTATGGCATACCTGAAATTCTGCATTGGTAGTGAACTATTTGTCTTCAGCTGCAGGCATATAAGAAGCTAGCATCCATGTGCACCTCTAAGAGGTGCAAAACACTAAATCACAACATCTGAAGAAGAGAGGGTAACAGCTTTTGAAAGCAATACAATCTTTCAGCTACCTAAGTATTTCAACTCTGTTGAAAACAGGAAGGAAATGTACAATGTTTCTTTGAACTGCTAAATACTTTAAGTAAATAAATAAGTGGAATGGAAATATGATTTTATCCTAAAATCATTAATGTATGAAGAAGCCAAAGCAGTATTGTCTTCTCTCTCTCTTTCTTACAAACAGACTTACATTTAACAAGTACAAGCTGTAAAATAAGCTTCCTGATGCCTTCTACTGGGAGGTTTCTATAGTAACATTGCAAGGATTCCTTGGTCACCTTCACAAATCCTTGGAGACTGAACCAAAAATCTAAAACTCTTCAATTCTGCCTGGAAGTTCCAGGTACTGTCAAGCAAATTCTGCAGTTAACATTATTTGTGCATCCATGTGAGTAGTGACCACCCTTCACTCCTTTTTAATACATTTGTGAACAGCCACTGAAATCCTGCTGTCTGCTTCTAATATTTTGTCTCTCCTGTCTGCACTGTTGAGAAACACTCAAGAGAAACAGGACAAGAAGCTCTCAATGGTTAACATTGCTGCAACAGCACAAGGGGCTTTTCCTAAAACCACACACAAGTAGTGTTCACCCATCTTAACTGCTGCAGACAACCAGAACAATGATGTGGCATTACACTACCCTGCTACAAGTTTGCAAGCCCCAGGAAAGCCATTTGAAAGATGCCAGGGCTAAGAGGTAAACAGCACCACTAACCTAGAGGAATATCTGCATGACAGAGATGGACAAAAAAACCCAAACTAATAACTGGAAAGAAAAAGGCCTGTTCTTTAAAAAACTGAGTATTGAAGCATGAACCTCTGTAGAAGTATCAAAAGCAAAGTAAAAGGGAGTAAAAGATAAAGTGCACAAAAATAACCATCTGGACTGTAGATAAATTATCTGATTTATACAAATATTATTTAACAGAGTACTGAGAGCACAGAGTCCTAGGTAAAAGTAACTTAGACTCCTAGGCTTAGAAAGGTTATTTGAGAGGTTTCTAGGAAGTAAAATTGAGGTTGTTCAGCAGTATTCTTGGGCTCCAGGGATACAAGGAGGCAGAAAAGTACGCTCTGAGCTCTCACTGCCCAGCTCTATCCTCTGCATACCTCAGCCTCCAATGCCACCTGGTCCTTCTGGAAAACTTTTCAACCTACACTTCTCTCAGGTGATCTTCTGTTCTGCCTCCAGAGACTCCTTGAAGCCTGACTGTTTAAGTATCCAGAGACACCTGAAATTCTGAGTGGCAGCTTGTATCTTTAAACGTGACAAATGGCTTCCCATCTCTGAATGTAAACACCAAGGCCTGAAGTCTTCAATTTTATGTTAACAAATACTGTGTTCCAAAAAATGGTAATTGGTGTGGGTTTCACTGACTGAAACCACTAAATTAATTGCATCTTGCCTAGGCAGTAACAATGGAGACCTTGGATACTACTCACCTATCCACAGCATCAAAAGAACGTTTGATTGTATCCAACATAGCTTTTCATAACTGTGTTCTAATGTATCTCATTCTCTCCATACATTTATCCAGCTGCATTAACAGAGGATAAGGCATATGAAAATAGGGTCCATATTCAGACAACAGCAGTTGTGAGCCAGTATCTATGGGAAATATTCACTTGATAGAATAAAAGCTATCATTGTCAGCGTTTTTTCATTTCAACTGCAGAAAATAGCAATGTACTACACCAGTGCTGCAAGGCAATCTGCCAAAAGAACTAAATGTATGAAAATACTTTTACTGAAATAACTTATGCTGAATTAAATGTTTTGCTGCTTTATTTGATTCGGCTTACTGATCATTTAGCTGTCACCAAATTCTGAACTTAAGAAGTGGCAATATTTAATGACAATAAGACACTGTAGATCATGTGTTAATGCTGATTAATGCACTTCCCAAGCGTGCTGGAAGCATTTGGCTTGCCTTGTACCTTACACTGTGCACCCAAGGCATGCATTCATCAGCACTATTGCTCAGTCTGTCATGTCTTATTGCTGTGGGAGAGCACCATTCTCAGTATGTTTGCTTTGAGCCTGCCTCAGTCAATTTACATTACACTGCCCACCCAAACCCACATTTTTGAGGTTCACCCAGCTCTTGATGATCACGGGCCTGTGTGTTTAATAACATTTTGCTCTGCCAGTCTAATTAACTCCAGCACTGTATCTGCAGTCAGATAAAATGCTCATTTCACACCACATTAATTTTTATCAGCTGAACATTAAGCAACACAAAGCTATCTATGCTTGGTTTAATTTACATACTGACAGAGCTACAAAGCATTACTGCAGTGACTGCAAAGCAAATAAGTAGAACTGGCATCAAACATGGCTCCTTCAAAATGAAATATTGATTTGCAAGCCTGGCATCCCAAAGCAAAAAAAGGAAAAGAAAAAGAGAATGATAAATTACTTCCCCCTGCCAGAACTAGAAAAAACCCATGCATTTTGTAACCAGTACTGCCTTAAATGTTATCACTTGAGAGGGTTATTAAAATGAAAACTTATTCTTTGATTGGTCAAGAAAAGTTAGAGGTGATGGTAACATTTCTTATGACTTAAAAAAGAAAAGGAAAAAGAGGATAGGAAGGGCAGGACACGATGACTCTGTTCAAGAAGACATCTTAAATGATTCTCCTGTTCACTGTGCTAAATTTAGCTGAGCAGTCCACTTTTTGTGAAGTAGAATGCATGAAAGAACTGGGAATTCTAGTACATGAATAAAAATACATCACACAAATCTTGGGAGCCTGGCATTTGATTCAGAATCCAGCAGTAACCCTACAGGGACACTTAAAGCCATCTGAGACCCTAGAGTTACCCTAATAGTGAGTGCCCATCTGAGCTAATCTCAACACAAAAAAGCTGGCCACGGAGATCAGTCACTCCCAGCTTTTCCAGAATGTTGCAACGCAGAAGTCAGGCAAAGACCTGAGCTGCAAAATTAAAAATTATCCTGTCTTCCATTCAACTGGTCGCAGTAAAATATTTGCTAAAGTTCATACTGAAGTACACACTATTGAAGGGCTCTATTATACATCCTCCTTCAAGCTTTATCTTGTCCTTGCTTTGAAGTTAAAAGATTGTGCAAGTCCAGCTGGGCTGCTCTGCAAAAATATCACAGAGTTTAGCAAACATGCAAAATTAAAAAAGGAGGGGTTTTCCACTTCTATCTGGAGATTGATGCAATCTTTTGAATCTTGGAGCTAGTGTTACTGAGTGTATCAATTATTTTATAGTGCATTTTTCCTGGTTCTTCAGCCATTCTAATTACTAAGCAATGACTATACTGTGGTAAGGTTTCTGCACATGAGTTCATGAGGTTATCAGCACAAGTACCTCCCAGGTAAGCAGGCAAGGAGGAAAACTTGTGGGTCAGAAGTACTGAATAGCTTACGTGCAGTGTTCCTTTCCGGAAGGAAAAATCCTGAAAAATACTTTGTACAACCCAAGAGCTCTCAAGTGATTTGCTTGAGAGTTAGGATTTAGGGCACATCCAGCTGCTAGATCTTCTTGCTATCCTGTCCTGAACAACTGCTGTTGGCATTGGTACACTTAAAAGTCTTCATGACACTGGAAATTACACTTTTTCCCACCCCAAGGCCTCCCGTGCTTCCCTGGTCCTGCCTCCAAGTGAGCAGAAGAGTAAATCTACAACAGACTGGGCAATCATGGAATTGTTCTTTGAGGAAATTGGCTACTGCTGTGAAATGTTTCGTTGCTGTCAAAGTCACCTTTATGGGGAACTGTTTTCTCTTCAAAGAGAAAATATAGTTAATGACCTCCTACCTAGAAGCACCAATATTCAGCTTGACTGGTAAGTGAAAAATCATTACGAAGCAGGACTTGGTATTACAGCTTTCTCTTGACTGTAATGTCTTTTATTATTGCATTCCAGCTATTCTGGGAAACAAATAAACTTAATGTCATCTTAATTATTTACAATACTGACATAAATGAAATGAAGATTTGACTGAAATTTTAACAGTTTAGTGCCTAACTCTGCCTCAAAACAGGGAAATGCTGAATACTTTTTTGCTTACTCTACCACAATCTTTCCTTCTCCTCCTTTTCCTGCAAAACAGACTGTCAAAAAAAAACCTCAGGCTAAGACATCTCTGAATCTTGGAAGGGCCAAAAATCATAATCAAATCTAGATTCTACTTTCAGATAATGCTGGGAACTGTTTTGTTTATCTTCATAGAGCATTGCCTCAACATATGTTACAGTTAGTCTCTCAGAGCACACTTGCTTTATTTTCAGCTGTGCTTTGATATGAGAAAGAAAATAGCCCCAGAATGCCACTCTAACTGAAATCAGTCATTGTTTCAGAGTAACTACAATACAAAGAGCACTGACCCTTTCTTACTTCCTTGCAGATCAGTAGCAGGCGGTTTTCTAACACATTAAGTCAGTATGAACCCAAAGGATAACATGACTTCTAATTCAAGGTAACTGGAATAAAGAAAAGAGAAGAGAGGCTGATTAATTAGATCTGTACAGTGAACTAATTTGCATCCCTATTCTCACTGGTCTTCTAAAAAGAGTATCAACGTATGTTTGTGCCTCACATCTTCTGGTTCTTCCCCACATTAAAAATGACAGCTTTTGCAGGTGGAAAAAAAATAATTTTCCTATAAAAAGGTACTATTTCCTATTGGGATACAAATTATTTTTACTGAAGTAAAATTTCCTTCATCACTAGAGCATCTGGGATTAGAAGCATGGAAATTTGTTCTTGGAGTTCTTCCAAGAACTTGCAGGACTTCCAGCACTGCTGTTACAGAAAATTTGAGAGGTTGATCTAAATCACTTCATGCAATCCACCACCATGTCATCTGTCATGTTGCCACTTCTGCCCAGCAGACAGAACAGCATAACCCTGCCTTGAAGTGTAAGCCTCACCCTGTGGCTAAGATGGGTACCTGGTGATAGAGAAAGGATGCATTTGTGCACAATCCCATCAATCCCTCCTGTCTTTTCATGCCACAGAAGTAATCTCTATAATGACTGTCCCAAGGGAACTGCAGGGCAAGTGACATCAAGGAAGCTTTGCCTTGTCTCTTAGCACACAAAGATGCAGAAAACATTGAGTCACCACACTGAATTTTCTAGTCAAAATTGATAACTGAAACCATAGGTCTCACAGCTACATAGTAACACCATGTACCATGTTGGAGGAGACCCCTCTCAATCCATTCATGTTTCTGTTTTAAATCCCATTTTTATGGCAGTGAAATTTTAGTAGTAGTTCCAGCTGCTTTACTGATGTATTTAGGAGGTCCATTGATCCTCATTAATTTCTCTTAGCATTTAAGGCTACACTAATTCTTTGGACTGAAGCAGCTCTGACACTTGTAAATAAATCTCACTGTATGGCTTGTAAAGATCTGGGCAAACGTTATCAAGTCAGTTCCCCTTTGACTTCATACCTCAAAAAAGGGATATGGGGGCTGAACTTTAAAATTAAACTATTTCAAATCAGCCTGAAATGTAGAGATGGGAAGAGCTGCATTAAAGTCCACACTGAACTGTCTCTACAACAATCAACCTTTTCCTATGATTTTTGTTTCGTTAGCCAAAACACACTTTTTCAAGCCAAGACCAGCTGTGCCATGAACTTTTGGCTTCCGCTCTAGTCATATTTTCTAAAGCATTCACCCATTTTGCATACTGTCAGTTTTGAATAACTATGCTTTCTGCCTTTGGGATGAGAAATGAGGGAACCTAACCTATCTACACATAAACACTTTATCTTAAAATGAACAGATTGCTTTTCACTACCCCACTCCATCCAACTTTCTGGACTCTGCTTTTGCCAACACTTCATGTGTGTAGCCTATGTCTTTTGGTAACTCGAGTAAGTAGTTTATTGCTATGCAAGCTTCAGGAGTACAACGTCACTGGCTGAGAGGGAGCAAGAATTGGTCTTGACAGTTGGGATGCTGCTTGTTTTCTCAAAGATGACTTTTTTGACAGCACCAGAAAGCTTTGTCTGTTTTCAGATCCTAAGATATGACAGGAACTCAGAATGGAGAATAAGACAGACCATGCCAGGTCAGTGTTTTTGTCTACACAAGCTTACGGTCTCTTTGAATTTATAAACTAACAGAGGAAAAGATGCTAGAGAGAAGGAGGGGGAAGAGTATCTCCAATTCCTGTGATGGGTATGCTTTCTGCAGCCAACCCTGATGTATTCAAGAGGAATCACATCACCTTTGTTAAGCTATATATCCCATGCTTAATTGAGAAATGATTCTTAATAAGTACTGGAGAGCTACAGGTCTCTCTGTCTCTCAAATGGGAAACAATCATATCTCACAGCAACTCATTACGTATTCTTTTTGTACCATGAGTTGTTTTAAAACCGTGAAATTAGTTCTGGCAGAGTGTACAGAGAAACACCCATGAGATGAGACTGAACGAGTTATGTAAGGTTTCCACACATTCTTCATGAATGTTAACTCCTTATGGCTAGGAGTCAGACTTTTTGCATGAAAAAAATATTCACATAATATATAAAGCAAACACAGCTCTTTTTTTTTTCTTTCCTCTGACATTCCGAGTACATAACATCTCCATATTTATGTTTAGCAATGAAATCTTTCTCCATTGCTTCTTTTGATCCTTAATTATGAATTTCAGTGTGGTACACTTAAAACTTTTCAAAACCTATCAGATTCATTAATATATAATGTCGTATGAGAACACAACTGCCAGAAAACAAGACCAATGTGACCATCTACCTGAGGTTGGACTCTCTACTGTGGATACCTTGGACTCTTCAACAAGGATCACAACTTTTTCTAAAGACAACAGCCACTGTATCTAGCAGTGAGCTTTTAGCCTCTTCAGGAAGAATATTAGAGCTTTTGAATTAGAGCCTTGAAAAAGCACATACACTTTTTTGTAGATTCTAGGGTTCACAAATTGAAGGACTCTAAAGCTGAAATTCTTCTGTTGTCCTGCTCAGTCTTACGGAGATACAATGACAACTGGGACCAGGCTAATGGAGCACATCTGGAGCTGGGAAGAGGTCCTTCATGCCTTCCTGCAAGCAGGACTGAGGGTCAGGAAACCAAGGTAAAACTTATGTTCAGCTTTGAGGGATATGATGAGCAGCTATGGTCCAGATGGAGCTGCAGCTCAAGGTACATTTAAGGCCAGATCTTTTGTCACTATTCTTTTACAATGAGACTCCAGCCTACTGGTGACTAAAGTAACAAGCCTGCCATGAGACAGTGTTGAAAGAGACAGAGGGAAGAATTTGTAAGACTCAGTGTCAGGGCACAGTAGGGTCTGTATGAAAGCAAACACTGAAAACTCAACATTCTTGAATTGAAGGTGCCCTCATAATTGCTCAGGGTAAGAAAAAAAGAATTTAAAAAATCATATGAATCTTTCAGAGAAAGCTCTGATTTCTTACCTTCATATTGAAATGATGTTGTGTGAAAACCTCAGTGTTTGCTGGGCCCTTGTGAATGTAATAAAACCAGTGACTGCTTTTGCAGAGTAGCTGGGAAACAGGTGAGTTCTTAAGAAATGCAGCTCCTTTTACGTTTTACATTTTAACAAGAAATTAAAATTCTTTGACAAAAACATCAGGGAATAAATTACCAAAAAAACCCACCCAGAACAGAAGCAGTATACTGGCTAGATACAGTAACTTAGATAAATAAAAGGAATACATTTTCATTATAATTCAGAGGGGCAACCACTGCTTTTAAAAAATACTTTCCACGTGTTCTGTACATCTCAACTGCTGAAACTTAATTTTTTAGGATATAAATGGTCTTATTTAAGTCTGCAAGTTAATGAAAGAAAAAAATATTTGCTTTTTAATTTCTAACAATCTTCTGTTGACAAACTCTACTACAAAATTCATCAACAACCAAAGTCAGAGGCTTCCTGATAACTGATGGGTGTTGAAGTTCTGAATATTATAAGTTGCAAGAAATAAAAACTCTCATTGACTTGTCCTGAAAGTGAAGCAGCCCATTAAAGGAGGAAAAACTTTTAACTGCTTAAATATTTCTCCAGGCAAATGAGATCCTGGAGTTCAGCAAAACTGTAGTACTGTTTCTAGAAGTCTGATTTTTCTCTCTTTTAACATTTTGGAAAATGGCTCACAATATGATGCCAAAATATAAAACTGAAAAACACAAAGGATATTAAGACTGTCTGAATTACAGATGCCTCTAAGACTAATGGCATAAAGATGTGAAAGAGACTGACCTTAAATGTCCCTATTCTCAGCCTATTTAAAGATCGTGTGTTTGTTTCTTAAAGTTTACTTTTTTATTTGGGAATTATAACCATTCACAGAAATCTTACAAAAAGAATCTAAAACTGCTCCTTTATGTTAATGAGCCCACTGCACCTATTAGAAATAGCTGTTTTCTGAAACCCTTGCAAACTTGTCTCTACAAGGTAATAGCATTTGAGAGGAACAGGTGAACAACAGGCACATACAAATCAGTACCCCCAGTGGCATACAAGAACTCCCTGCAACATGCCAGCATCTTCCTCCACCCTTTAAAATTTAAAGAATGGTTCATTGGCAGCTGTTAAACAAAACCAAACCAAACAAAAAAAAACAACCAACCAAACCACAAAATCCCCCAGACCAACCAACCAAAAAACCCTGAAACACACAAAAAACCCACCCTAACAAACCCCATACCACAAAACCACCTACAACAAGCACTTCTATTGACTGAAAAACAAGACAATATCCTTAAGGATGTCCTTCCTTACTACTGCAGACACCTGCCACATGAGAGGGCCTAAAGAGTGAAGGCAAATAAAGGGTTCCAGTGGTGTAATTCATCTCTAACATTACAAAAGAGCAGAACAGCCCATAGGTCTCGGAGATAGTGTGCTACCTTTACAAAATTCCATTTTTTAATTCCATTATTACCATTGGTTGCTACATTGATTTTGTTTTTCTTTTAATGGAAGAGTTACTGAGGTTAGTAAAAAGCCAAGCCAATTGGTTGTAATTATGTTAATAGCAGAGCATTAAAAGAAATTGTTGTTAAAATTACATCATTTAATCAATCATAAAATCACTAAGGTTAGAAAAAACTCTAAGATCATCAGGTACAACCGTTAACTCAACATCATCAGCCAACTAAACCATGTCCTCAAGTTCTATGTCTACAATAGTTTCTGAACACCTGCAGGGATAGTGCCTCAACCACTTCCCTGGGCAGCCCATTCCAATGTCTGACCACTCCTTCTATAAAGAATTTTTTCCTAATATCCAGCTGAATGTCCCCTGGTGCAACTTGAGTCCATTTCTGCACCTCCTATCACTGACTACGTGGGAGAAGAGACCAACCCCCACCTCACTACAACCTCCTATAAGGTAGTTGTAAAGGGCAATAAGGTCTCCCCGCAGCTTCCTTTTCTTCAGGCTAGCAACCCCACTTCTCTGAAATGCTCCTTGGGAGATGTGAGCTCCAGACCCTTCATCAGCTTTGTTGATCTTCTCTGGACGTGCTCCAGCAACTCAGTGTCTTTCTTGTAGTGAGGGGCCCAAAACTGAACAAGGTATTTGAGGTGCAGCCTCACTGGCACCAAGTAAAAGGGAATAATCACCTCCCTAGTCCTGCTGTTCACACAATTTCTGATACAAGCCAGGATGCTACAGGCTGCCTTGGCCACCTGGGCACACTGCTGGCTCATGTTCAGCTGGCTGTCAACCAGCACCCCCATATCCTTCTTTGGCAGACAGCTTTCCAGCTGCTCACCCTTCAAGAGCTTTGTTTGGGGTTACTGTGACAAATGCAGAACCTGACACTGGGCCTGGTTGAATCTCATACAACTGACCTTGGCCCATCGATCCAGCCTGTCCAGGTCCCAGGGCAGAGCCTGCCCTCAGCCAGATGTCTTTCTCTTAGCTTGTCCTTTTCAGAGGAGACCAATACTTCTGAACATAGTGATATGTATTGCTGGAAATTTACCCCATTTTAACTGCAACCAATATCCAGTTCTTTCATCCAACATTCATCAAGTTGGATACCCAACTTGATGCTTCAGAATATCTTTCTTCATACCAACAAAAATAGGCAAGGACAAAAATTGAGCTTCCAGGAGCAGAAAGGAACCAATATCACACGATAGCTTGAGTCACTTCAGTACTGAATTTTTTTGTGATTTGATACTTCTTTCCAACTGACAGTGAACAGAGACTGCAGCTCTGAATGTACACTATGCATGACTGAATGCATGGCAGAGACAGGTCTACCTCAAACTAAGAAAGAACAACAAAGGTTATGACCCTCTTAAAAGCTGGTCTGAGTCACTGGGAACGTGTTCTGCAGCTCTGGAACACCTCTGGCTCCATGTGTTCTTAGCAATGACCAGCCTTGCAAGACGCCTTGCATTTTGCTCGCTGCTGCTTTCACCTTGGTAAAACTGAGATGAGACTGAAGAGTCAAATCTTCCAACACATTAGGAAAACAGGAGGTTTGAACTAATCTCTAATTGCAAAAAGTAGTACTACTAACCAGCAATCCCCCCATTCCCCTACCATTTGAGCTGCCCTCTGCATTCTCATATGTGTATGTATTTGGGGATAGGTGGGAAAAGGAGGAGTCCACTTGCAGTCAAGTAAATGGTTTTGTCAGAAAACACTTTTTGCCCGCCTGTGAAAACCAAAACATGGCTCAGATTGTGATTTCATTCAAATTATGATTACTTCAATACAATCTAACATGCAAGTGAGGCTGTCCAGCTCACCTACAGATTTATCCTAACATAGTTAAACTCTACCTCCAAGAGCCAAGGTAACTCTCAGCACCACATGAATTTCTCTATTGTTCAGAGTTATGCTGACAACAACTCAAAGGTACCTCATTCCGGAAATAAGCAACAGGATCTTCAATCATAAATCATCTATTTGTAGCCCAATCCAACATTCTGTGTTACAGCTTACAAAAGCAAATGAAGACCTCTCCTGCTAAAAAATTCAAACATTCCCCTCTCTGCCCCCCCAGCACTGTAACAGTGAAGTAGAAGAGTAAGCAAATTAGGAAGTAGAAAACAAAGTAATTCTATATTCCATATGATTTCCACCCTTTATGGGAGAAGGCCAAGATAAACCATAGACTCTTCTAACACTGAGTGGAAAGCAGCATAATTCATTTACCTTAACTTGCACAAGTATTTCAACTATGAGCTTTACAGCTCTTCTCAAAAGAGCCTGGGGTACAGCCAATGCATCTTGAATATGGTTGGTGAAATACTGCTTGGAACATTTCCCTTTTTCTTAGAAAAGTAAAAGCTGTCAGATGTCTAAATTTTTTGCTCTTGACTCTTACTGTAAGAAGCAAAAATATATTTTTAAGGCACAGAAGAAGAGGAAATTGCCATTATCAAGTTGAATGTAGCTCACTATGTGCTTCTATAACTTGATCTTCTCTAACCAAAACAATACAAATTACAAGAAGCAAACATACAAGGGCTTTCCCTATTAACAGGATACTTTAAAGTAGCATTTTCAAGTAAAGAAAAATTAAGAAGTGTGAAAAATAAGCTGTTTAAACCTCATCCAATTTCACAAACAATTTAGTTATTTTTTACAATGATAGCAAAAGGCCAACTATTGTACCTATTTTGTAGAACTTAATATTAAGAGTTTTCAAAGAAATAGTGACTAGAATTTCTAAACAGGGCAAACCCATTCTTCTATACTTAGCTCTGAATTTGCATCTTAAGGATGAACAGATCATCTTTGGCTGAAAAACAAAAAAATAAAGACAGGAAAAAACGGAAAAAACCCCTTCTTGCTTGCCCTGATTTCAGTCAGGTCACAAGTAACTGTGGTTACTGCTTCTCCAATGGAAAATGGCAACCAACTAATTAGTGATAAAGCTTTATCTGCAGTAAATCATCCTGAGCTATAAACCAGGAGCTTCCAAATTAGGTAATATATACTCTGGCAAGCAAGAACATTAGAAACTCACTGTTCTTCTACGTATCTCTATTTATTGACAAGCTAAACAAGTGAATTTCAAAAGCTTAAGAGAAATATATAATTAAAAATAAGTAAAGTCAATTTCTTCTGTATTTCTGTATTAAGAAGCTTGACATACTATATCTGGTGGGCAAGAATTTTGGTTGTCTTTCAAAACAAAGCAGGAAGTGGGAATTCAGTTCATTTTATCTCTCATATTTATTATGCTCTTTCCTGCTATTGCATTTAATTAACACTACAAGAGCTGTCTTGTATTTATTATAGTACCTCTATGCTGCATTTCAGAAAATGCAAATGTATGAAATAAAATCCAATAAAGAAAACTAGAAAGAGTACACTTCAGTATTATTTTTGAAAGCAGACCCAGTATTTAAATGGAAAAATATTTGCTAACATGCCCGATTTTTTAGTGTATGAAGCATTCACTGGAAATACTTAGGCAATAAATACAATACCAGCTGCCTGCCGGTGTTAAATCCAATAGGAAAGCAGCCTGAATATAAGGAAATGGAATAGAGTTACATAATAGTTATACATTCTTCCCTCTCAACATCCATTCCTCCTGATTCCATGGTTTAATCTGGAGAGAAGCTGTCATCTGTTACATATTTCTAGATAGCATACAGATATGTGAGCAGGTTGAGAACTGTTAAACTTGCCATTTCCTCCTGCATGATAGATTGTGATTAAGGACCTGATGGGACTTCATTGCTACAGTTAAAAGTCTTCTGAGATCATCATTATTTATTGTCATTGCTGCAATGGAGACCCTAACATTAAGAATGAAGGTATCAAGACAGACTGCTGCAAATAAGACACTATAGGTTTGAGTGAAGGCTGTCCTGTTTCTCTTCAGGATTCTGTATGTATTAAATATTTCCATGCACACCCTTCTCCTAATCCTTATTCAAGGCACTCATGACACCTATCAAACAGGAGTGAAAACTGCATTCTTCAAAATGGCCAAATTCTGCCATGTAGACTATTTGTACCTCGATGTATTGGTGGTGTCACAAATCATTCTTCTGCATCTAGAATTTCTCCTTGCTTAAAGGCATAAGACTTTTTCCTTTCTGTCTTTCTCCTCACTTCTTATAGGTTCTCCAGCATATAGTTGTATGTCATATAGTTGTCACACAGCTTTATATCTCTGCAAGACATGCCCCAGGTTATGCTTTCACCTATGGTTCTTCAAAGAAATAATTTCCCAGTGGTGACAATAGCAGAGGTTTAGTCAACTAACATACACTCCAGAATTTACTTTCAATATTGAGGATCCTTTCATTAAACTGTAATGTAAACTATAGATAGAGAGCATTTCTCCTTAGGATAAAGCATACTCTGGACATGTTTTCCCTAGAGACTTAGGTACAAAAAAATCTTACTCCTCAGTTTTAAAGTTATTTACAAGGAATGTATTCTGACATAAAGAAGTTCCCGAGATTTCTTCAGAAAACTACTTCTCTCTTCTTTATAGAAAGTCAGAAGCAGCCTGACAGCTATCTAATCAAAACATGCAAATGAGGTCAACTTTCTTGAAGGGCTGTAGGATTTCTCCAGAGAAATTTACAGACTGTCCTGGCACAGAGGTATTTTCTTAAGTCACTGACTTTGTCTTCTGTGGTTCTATAGCATTCTATAAGGCCTACTTGTCAATTTTTACTCTCTACTGGGTACAGATGCCCCAGCCGGGGAGATACTTAATTTTTAATTTAATTCTGAACACCTCAAAGGATGGTAAGCTTCAGAATGGTGAGCTTTAATGCAGATTTAAAGCTACAAAGTAACTGTTTTCTTGCACTGCTGGTTATACTCTTTCCTGCAGTTCACACAGAAACTGGCCTTACATGGAGGAATAAAATGAAGTCTCCCTGTTCTCTTGACTCTGTCCCTTTTCTTAGCCACCTGTACTGTCTTTCTTCCATGGCATTTGGTGACATACTGATAATATGAACAAGTTGTTAAGATACACTTATATTGAATGAGTGTAAGGCCATTTTTATAGAAACCAGATGAAACTGGCTGAGGAGGAGCTTCTGGTAATACAAGCCAACACCACCAGCATCCTGACTTTGCAGTTGTTTACACCAGTGATATGTTAAGGTGGAGGATGAAGAATGTCAGGAATGTCTTCTCTTTAGAGTTGTAAAAGCACTCACTTCCATGGGTTATATGGAAAAGCTTGCATGTCACACCGAATCACTGTATTTTGCTTTCCCACAGTTGGACAAAATGCATTAACATATTACAGTCTTCATGGAGCTTACATTTATGGTAAACTACCTGATGAACTTCTGATTTTCTCATAAAATGTAGAGTTTCATGCTTATTGTGTCCCTACTGACACTGCAATGAAGAGCTCCAGCACCAAGCAATTTGTACAAAACAACACATAAGCATCTCTCTACAAATAAGACTATCATGCACTTAAGAGTTCCACAGAACTTGGTCCTTCTGATTAAGAAAAGGTCTAAAGAGAATTCAGCATAAGCAGAATGACAATACTACCCCAGTCTTCCAACCTACTGGGGATGTGATCTTCAGAAAGTTGTGTAAGACAAATACTGCAATGTCTGTAAAATGGTGACAGATTAAACACACAAACTGATGCATGCCTATTTGGAAGAGAGACTGAATGCTCAAAGCACAGGATTTCAGACTGGCATATAAAAGGCCCTAGTCTAGCAATCAATTATCTATACAAAGTGGAAGAGCTGCACTAAGGCAGCCTGACAGGGCTCTAATGCAGATTGCTCCCCAGTGCTAAAACACACAGTCCTAATCCTTAATCTCATGGAAGGAGGGCTGGGCCTTGGACCAGAGTGGCTTTGGCAACTGGTTAATGAACTCACAAGAAGAAAGCCATTCTGCATCTGCAGAATGTTGTATGCAGGGGGATGGTCTGAAAGGCGGGGGCATGCGGCGCTGCTGTATGCACAACCCCATGTTTTGACTGTTCAGAGTTACAAGGACACCCTGTCCTGGACGTTAGATTAGGAGAAGGCACAAAGTGAAAAACAAGTGGCTTCTACCCCTGCACCAATAGGATTTGCTTTTGCTGCGTGTGAACAGCACCAGGTGACCTGTAGCAGGTAGTTTTGGTGTGCGGTGGAGGGGGCATGACCACTATAGCAGTATATGAGCGGTTTTCGTACGTAATAAAGGTCCTTTTTTTTCTGGAAGCATCGACTATACCTCTGTGAGGACTCATCTTTGACTTCCGCGCAGAACCCCTAAGGTCGCCACCTCTCGCATCAGTTGTGTGTTACTCTCATTCTCTGTGTTTAAAAATGTGGCGGTCAGCTGTCAAGACACTGTTCAAATCTGATGTTACTTCAAGAAAGTGGAAGTTCTTCCTGCATGTTTCTTCACACCTACCTTTGCACACAACACTACTATGTAAAAAAAAAGTAATGAGTGTTCCCCACATACACCAAAGTAAGATCAAAGCAATGCTCATCTAAATGTATGTACTGAAGAAGCTTCTGGTTACTCTGTTCACATACTGGGGTGCATGAAATATCAAACTTGAAACTAGTGCCTATCACTACACTAACCATCCCACTCAAACTTTTAAAACCAAATCTGCAGAAAATGGATCTCAATAAAAATGATCTAACAAATAAGACATTGCTACAATTATTATTACATCAGATATTTTCATAGATGTATTATTGCAACACAAATCAGTGAGGAAATGTAATGTCAACAGTCCTATTTGATTATTTTGTAGCAGTGGTTCTGATACATATTTAAGACTTCTGCACATAAAATGTAACTTAGCAAATGAGTTTGGTTTGGTTTTTTTCCTGGAATTACCTAAGTACTGTACTTATACCCCTTTATTTCTTTATTACTTTGTATTCCTAGCTTACTACTAAAGGTATTGCTACAATACAGGAAGTATAAACTCCCATCTGCCCCTCTTTAATGCACATGCAAATGTGAAGAGCCAGAATTCATCTCCATAAACAATGATCCTGATGCCTAAACATAAAACAGATGCTTAACATTCCAAATTGTGCAACTGAAATAGGGCCTGAATACTAGAAATTAAAGCAGAAGACTGATCCTGACATTAGGACTACCTGGAGATTTGTGTAAGTCTCTGCTCCCTCCCCGGTAAAGAATTTCTCTCTAGCCTCGCATTAAGAAGGCAAGTAGTACAAACTCACAGCTACAGTGGTGCAAATTACAACCCAGATTAGCTAGGGCTCTGGCTCATTAACAATGTTGACCTGGATGCAATCAGCATGCATGTCTTCTAAACCCTGTACCAGCTACATGTTAGAAAACAAGGGGTTTTTTGGCACTACACTGAAAGGAAAAAAAAAATTGGCTTCTATTTTAAATGCTCTCGATAGTAACCCTCATTTGACACCAATGCCAAGGGGAGTGTTAACACTCCCTAATATATTGAAAACTGTCTGATACTTTCCTGGCTCAGACATGATAATTAAAAAAAGGCCACCAAAATGATTTTTTTCACATTATTCTGCAAACACAGACATTACTTTTCTGTTGAATCTAAGTCATTTAACCCTTACAATGCTTCAGATTCACAGATCAAACAGCATTCATTACAGATTAATCCATTACAACCTGCAGTTCTCTCAGGTTTTACTATATCATCATGCTTGCTTTATAAAAGAAAAGCAATGAAGTGATTCAAACAGCAGACAACATGCCAGGGCTTTAGCAAGCACCAGCACCCATGAATCTGGAAGCACAGGTTCCCTCTACAACCATCACTCTGCTCTCTTACACAATGGGCCAAAGTCTCTGGCCTCATAAATCCAGAATAAGTTTAATGCATCTCAACAGATTCAGATTCACATCATGTAAGTACAATCAGAATCAGACATAAAATATTTAATTAGATTTTGGATGTGGATTTTTCAGCCCATAGTGATTTAGTACAACTGAGTCACTAATCTATTATAAAAAGAATAATACTAACCTATTATTAATAAAGTAATATTAATAAAGTTGAGATGAAGGCAGGGGGGTGGGGTGGGAGGAGGGGCAGAGGAGCAGGAGGTTGGCTTTATTCCTTTAAGCCCAGGCTAGAAAACTCAAAGCCTCGGGGTTCATTTGTGCAAGATCTGGGCTACCTGGCCTTAACTGTTAAAGTATTTTAAGAGCTGAAAACACAATAGCACTTCTTGTTTAATTGACCTTAGAAGCCACCTCACAATCATCTCATTATAATATAAAAACACAAATGAGCTAAAAAACCCACAACCAACAAAGTCGTGCAGAGCCTACAAATGCAATGGCTCTTCCACACCTCCAGATGCCAGCTAATAAATCTCAGCTAGCTGAAGTAAATAGCCACAAAAGCAAAGCACATTTGATCATTAAGAGATTTAATTAGGAATTTCAATTGTGATAATAAACCAAGTTTGATCAATTATTCCCCTAGAAGAATAACTTTTCTAGGTTTCAAAGTGCATTAAGGTTAGAAAATACTTCTAAGAAGCCTCATTAAAAAAACAGTTCCTAAAAAAACCCATGTAGGTCAAAATAAGAAATCTTTCACAGCATGAAAAGTCTGGAACATATCTTTGAGTTTACAGAAGAGCTCTCAATTTATATTAATATCTTGCAGACTGAAGCCCAGGCTTTAAAACACACAGAGATGAATCCTGCAGTTACTCTTTAACTAATAAGTTACTAAGTAGATTTATAGCCAAGATCCTGAAGAACAGGGGGCACAGAAAGAAAGTGCAAGTAGCTTCCCTGATTGTCAGTATGTGCTGTATAGAATACAGAAATAGTGTGGCTGGAAGTGTATTGCCCAGGGCTGGATCTCATACTCAATGAAACACTACGCTGCTTCAGGATTTTAGGGACTTCTTGCTAGCTAAATGAAGGAACAGGTCAAAGACTCTTTGTTCACTTCTACAACCTACTTAGCCCAGTGGAACCAGTCACAAATGTTCATCAGAAATTCTTAGTATGCAACAAGACTTCTTCAGAGATTTGGAAAGCTGTCCAAGACATAGGCATAAGCCAACCTTGAGGACGGAAAGTGAGCATATTTTATTCTTGCTAGATGGCAGAGTTGCCACTGCAACATGTTCTCCTTGTCAGCAGCCCACAGTTCTGGCAGGGCTAACTACAAGACTCCCTCTCCAGAGTGGGCTACTGTACAGCATCAAGACAGACATTTTAGAAGATACTTCCCCATACTGAATTAAAAACAGATTGTCTTTCCTCCCTTACAGACACTTCCTTAAATGTGTGACATTGCTCCATTTTTAAATTGTTTTCAACTGATTAGTATTTGTAACCTTAGTGCTTAGGCAGTGAACAAACAAAAGAAAACAGGCAATCCATCATCTAAGAAACTGCAGAACGTAAGATCCACCCCGAAAATCAGCAGATTTGTCTTATTGGTATTATTATAAACAGTTTTTAACAGGGGAAGAGAGAGATGTTTGGTTTAAGCTTACATTTACCTTGTTATATTTTCTAAGACCAAGGAGAAGTTTCTTTGTGGCATCCAATCCAAACTCCCTACCTAAAAAAACATGAACTCATGCAACCAGAACTTGCATCGATACCAAAAAATGAAAGAAAACCAGAGGATTAACACCCAAAAATAACCGGGGAGGAAAGAAGCTTACGAAATGTGATTAATTACTGATCTTAGTCTTTGCAGATATAGAAGGGAAAAAATTGCTAATTTGTGTGCCTCTACAACACTGCAAAGACCACTTTAAGCTTTGACAGAGTTTACTCATATTTCCACCCTACAAAAGTATTTCAGTTTGCTTCCTAGTGCTGCACTATTGTACTGAAAGAAACCTAATAACCTACTAAGTGTTTTTGTGCTTGAAAAGCAGTCTGCCAACACAAGCAAAAAACTAAGAAGACAGAGAGAAAGAAACCAAAGTTATCCACTTACAGACACGCGATATGCACTGTGAAGAAGAAGCAGCAGCTTTTATGGCTTTGCTTGCACCTTCAATGAAGAATAGACCTCAAGAGATGCTGGCAGGATAAAGAACACCAGGAGACAGGAGAAAAGCCTTTATATTTCCTCTCTTGCAAGAAAACATATAGGAAAAAGTCATCGATTCCCATAGTAACTTCAGATATTTGCTGCCAAGATATGAGGGAGAAGGTTGATGTTGTCAGTTTCAGCTGAGAAAAATAGATACGGTTTAGAAATCCTATGGAAATTTTTATGCTATCTTAACATACAAGTCACATATTATTATCTCTTACATATAAATATCTGAAAAAAAAAAAAAAACAAAATTTCAAAACAGCAAACATCTTAGAAATCCTAATTTTTGAAAAACAGGGGTATTTAAGTTTTAGTCGCTCCTGTCACCCTTAAAAAGTTTTTTAATGTTATACATGAGAGTCAAAAACCTTCCATGGGAGCAAAGGCTAATAAAAAGGGATATTCAGGACTACACTCCATGCAATGTGACCTCTGAGCATTTGATTTCTATGTTTACTCAGATCCTTCCTCACAACTGAAGTTGCTCCCTTTTATCCATGTATGCAGTGCTTACCACACTGCAAGACTGGTCTTGATACATATAAAAGCAGGATACATGGAAGAAAAATTACAGCTCAGAAGGTGAACTACTTTTGTGAAACATATGTTCTGAGGAAAATTTTCAGGCACGGTACATCAAACTACTGTTGTTTTCTTTACTGCTCTGAGTAGAACACAGGTGAATTCTCTCTTTTACACAGAACAGTTGGTGGAGCATGTTTAGAAAGGTGGAGACCTTAAATCCTGCTTTTCTACAGTGTCTGGGAGGAGGCAAATTGTTAATTCAGACTGTTTTGTTTCTTCAAATGTTAAATCACTACCTCACGGAACATCCTGGTGGTATTTTAAGGATTAAGATGAGACTTCATGGCGTTCTAGAAATGAACAGATTTTGCACTTACCATCACTACCGTGGCTTCAACAATTGTCATGCAGGGCTGTCTAATGGGAATATCCAAGTGCTGTTTAGCATAACATTTACACACATACCTGTGTGTATTACTTGGATCTGGAATGAAACAGTAGCATTTCTGATTCCTATCCAAGCGTCCCAAATTCTCTTTATTTTTGCACACTGTCACCATTTAATATGCATGATATCCTAAGCAACTGGTGATGAGAATAACAGCAGCATTTCCTGCACTGAAGATGAAGCAAGAGGTTTAGGTTCACACTTTTTTACATTTCTACTGAAATGCCAAACTAACATACACATAAACAGGCACAAGTACAAGGTACTTCCACCTCAAACTAAACCAAAGGATAGGCATTCCTTTGATAAAACCAAAGGAACTCTTTAAACTGACTTTAAATCTATTACTGTTTAAGTAATTTCTCTACTGTTAGTTTTCTTTTTTTCAGCCTTTGGGTACATTTTTAAGTGTGACAACAGATTTTGCAGTTACTGAGTTTGAATACAGGAGCAAATGCAAGGTTTCTTTGCTTGCTCTTTGGTATGAGACCTAAAACCACAAACCTCATGTCATCATGAAACTGATAACAACAAGGTCAAATAAATATTTTTTTTGACAAACACCTTCATGAAAGCTTAGCTGTTTCTACCAGATTTGTACTACAATGATATTGGCATCAGATAGCTGTCAAGTGGTGGGGAAAAATGGAAGGGTTTCTTGCCCTTCACCCGAGGAACACAATAGTTGGAATTAAATACTGTTCTGCAGGACTCTGAAACACTGGTAAGACCAATGAACTGCACCATGCCATACTGGGGTAAAAGTAAGCACCCAGAAAAGTTTATACTCAGCCACTCATACATTTTATACATTTGATATGCAAAAATAAGATGGCTTATGTCTTGTTTGTCCTGCCATTGAAATTCCCACGTAGCAAAAACTGACCACTCTTAGAGAAAGCATGACTCTCTCATGAAATATACTTTAGCATACTATGCACATCATAAGGTTAACATTTTATTGAATGTTTGTGGATGAAGAGCTGACCAGATAGTGTTTAAATGTAATCTCAGGAGCCAGGCTGGCCCAGAAAACAGCAGAACACTATTTTTGCTATTGTCATATATGAGCCACTGAGAAAGCTGAAACAAGCCAGCAGAAGTTTTTGATTAAATTGTTAAGTAACTTTTTGACAATATCAGAAGTACCATTTTAGATGGCTATTTGCTTTCAGACTGAAATGGCTTTATGTCGTAATTCTCAGCTGCAAGTAAAAGGCCAGATTTTTGAAGCAAGCACTATAATATGATCTATTAATGTATTGTTCAAAATATAACCAAGATGATGTCTGTGCCACCTCCTGGCTGCTAAGCAGTTCAGATAATCTAGATGAGGTCTTTCCTTTGTCAGTATCTCTGTCCCAGCTGGGCTCTTTTGTGAATCAGAACAGAACAGATAAAGAAAAACATATTCAACAAATTTGAAACATCCATCCCTTCCAATAGCTCTCTTCCAACAACCACAAACCAAACTCCCATGGATATAATTGTTACAGGGCTCTGTCATAAAAACTACCACCCACAACTAACCCAAACTGTGAGGTATCAAAGCATTATTGGAAGGGTCATTATCACTCTATGGATAGCGTGTACTGGTACAAACAAATGTTCAGGGGTTATATAGTTCATGTGCAATGCTCTGATTTAATTTCAGGGAAAGCAGGAGAAGACATTTAAACTGAAAGAGGCTTGCAAGAGGGCTGAAAAAAATCATAGATACATGTGGTGTAGATTAGTTTGGAAATGAGGGAAAGGATTTATCTTTTGATTTGACCAAAGCTCTCTGTGTGTATGATATAAAATTATCATAAGCTGTTCCCACTAGATTTAGACCGTGATTCGTGGAAATACATTTAGTTACTTTCACTTTATTCAATTTAGGCTGAAAGACCTGAAGAATGAGTAATATTGTGAGATTTCTATTACACCTATTCCCGAATGAGTCCAGGCCTACTTGAAAAAATTTTGCCCATATAGCACTGCTGGTTAGAGGTCTGATTCTTTTTCCTTTTTGTTTTGCTACAGTGGTATACCAGCAAAAAACAAAGCACAGAGATAGTTATACCACCATGAGTATTTTCATTACTGTAGCTTACTGTATTCAGGTAGCTGACAGAAGCTGCAACAAAAACACTTTTTTTGTTGCATAAATGGAGTTAGTGCAGACGGGTTTGGTGGTGAAGCTATGCCAGCAAACAATCTGTAACACAGATCAGCAAACTCTCTTTGCCATGGGCACTTACAGTGTGCCTGTACCAAAACTGTAAGGGAGATTCCAGTTTTGATCCAGAATGCAGTTCTCATTTTTTACAGAACTGTTTTGCAGAAGTAAATGCAGACAAAAAACCCTTAGGCTAGAAATTCATAATGCCTTCAGCTTAGCAGTCTTCAAGCCTTCAGCTGATCTAGCTGCAGCAACGCAGGCTTCTAGAATATGATATACTGACTTGTTTGAATTTTCTACCAGTGGAAGAAATAAATTATGGTCTAGAAGTGCCTACCTGTTTCTGCTGACTACAAAGAAAAATTTCTAGAAGTAGTTAACATGTAAATGTTAACAGTGTTGGCATCTGAAGGTTCATGAGATGAATCTTTTCCCCCCAGCCTGCTCTGTACTTTTACAGCTCTCACATCAGCTCCACTTCTGTTGTGACAGAGATTCACAGGTTACACAATAAATACACTAGAAGAGGTACTTCTTTTCTTCACTACTCAAGCACCACAAACCTTCAAAAAGCTAACTGCAGAATCTACGTGAACACTAGAATCACCTCCTTCAGTATTTCTGCCATTTGGCTGAAGAAAAATGATAGGCTGGAAGAAAAACATAATTGTAGAAAAAATGCTAAGTCAGTGTTTGCCAGATTTTCAGAAGTTATCATTTTTAGGTAAGTCTTTAGATTCTCTCATAACACAATAAACTGGTATGAACACATAGGAAAAAGATGTCATTGAAATTCAGTAGTCAGCAAGGCAGCAGAGAAGCAGGGACCAGGATGGTTTCTCTAACAAGACAAACATGGCTTTTACCATGAGATGGGATTTGGCCTTTCTGCTGAGGAGAAAACCAGATATATGTATTTGTTTGGCTGTATTCCTGTGAGCCATTCTAAAAAATTAGATTTTATTTGAAAATATTAGGTTATCTATTCTACTGTAAAATGACAGGATAACCTAAGACTAGTGTCATGTCTTACAGTGGTCTGCATAAAAATGCCTCAGAGGAAAATTAACTCCCTTCCTTCAGACATACTAGACATGGTCAGATTTGCAATTCTGTGTTATATGAACTCTGGCTTTCTTACAGATCAGGACAGTATTTATTCTATAAAGCATGAATATATTTTTTAAAGTAATCTCCCTACTATTTATTATTTTTCTTACTACATGCATTTATCTATAAACCTGAAACTAATCACTATGATGAAAACTGTGTAGATTTTTTAAAAAATTTTTTATTTTCCTTGGGGTGGGGAGGATAGAACAGAGAGTTGTGGCAGAGTTGATGAGTACTCAAATAATCTGTGGGTTTAAAAATTGAAAGTACAACAAAATCCAGGGAACAGTAGAGTAGGCTTAAACTTCACAAAGGCAAAACCAAATAATACTCTGAATAGACAACATAGCTGATAATAAAATCGATCCACCCTTGGTTTGAGCTTGCAGCTGAAAAAAAAAAATTGGCACACAAGTGGGGCTCATTTCTTACAGTAAGTGCTGACAATTAAGCCAAGCATTTATTTCCATATATCTGCAGATAGAAAAGCCTATCATCTGCAAGCTCATTTATATAACATCAATGTTTTCAGGCATTTTCACATTACTGATACAGTAACTGAAACTTGGAGTATATCCTGGACATTTAAAAACAAAAACCCAACCCCTAAGCCACAAACATAGCAAAGAATAAGAAACCCTGTCACCCAGAACAAACAACTGCAACCCACCTTAGACCAAAAGGTCACCCACTATACTGGACCTTGGGCCATTAGTTTTAGCTTTAACAGTCAGGCATTTCAGTGACACTCAACTTACAGCAGCTCTGACATCTAAAGCAGTCAAGGCACATACAAGGTGAGGTCAGTAGTCTTATGACCCATGACTTCAACCTTCTCACTTAGATTTCTTTTGTTTCCATAAATCAAAGTCATACAATGTAAACAAAGACATGTGCACAACCTACAAAGACTTGTACAAGTCTAACTGGATGAGTTACAATTGGCTACCACAATTTTCCTGTAAAACCTATACCAGGTACTAAACTAGCAGACAAGAAGGTTATCTGGTAAGACATTTAAGGCCACTAACCATTCATTTCCTTGACTGTTAGTGTTGTGCTGGCATCTTGGTGGCAGTGTGCTATGATCTGCAGTTGCCTCTGCACTATTTCAGTTTCAGAAGATGAATAAGTGTTTTCAGTGTGAAACAATCTGATGGACTTTTATCTACTGTAAGCTTCAAAGCTCCCCCTCTCTATAAAGCTCTAATAAGAATCAAGCACTCTACATACAGGATAAAAGTTTATTAGAAGTACAGAATGGCAATTGATTTAAATTAACTTAAAACTGGAATTTAGCAACTATGGCATCTGTAACTATACTACTTTTCTTACTTGCAGACATCATCATAAAGCTGAAGTCACAGATATTTACCAACCTGACTTAAGTCAAGCTTTTAACGATTTTGAGAATGATTTTAATTATTTAATGATTTACAGAAAGCCTGCAAAGCTCTGAGCACTGCATGAAAAAACCCATGGCTGTCTTGAAGTATGTTAGAATTCTGGAGTTAATCCAAGTCCCAAATAAAGAGCTAAACCCATAGAAAACTCAGCTCAGACGTAACTTACACATTGCCCAGAGAACCAGAAACCAGTGGTTTTTCTTGAGTGCAGCCATCAGGCTCTGAAAGCAGACAGATTTTTAACTGTCACACACCCCCATATTTCAGCTTTGCATGTATGACATCCATATGCAATAGATATAAGTAATCTCAGTAGCAATCTTTACCTCACACATGGAAGCACCCACATACTTCTCACACCCACAAACACTTTCTCCCAGAATTAATTAGTGGAACATACAACAACACTACTAAATAAACGTTTACTCATTAAATACACCCAAAACTAATGACGTGGGAAGCAGTAACTTTCGAGGTAGAACATGATTCTATGATCAGACTACCCAGAAGTGCAGTTCGACAAAGTCTGCTGAATAACCAAATGAAAAATATAATAGATTTTGATAAAGATAGATGCAAAGGATTCTGACTGCACTGATTTGTTTGGGTTCGTTTTTTTTGTTTGTTTGGTTTTTGTTGTTTTTGTTTTGTTCTTGTTGTTATTTTGTTTTGTTTTCCCCACTGTGTGTGGTAATGTGTTATTCAACAGCAAGTTGCTGGGTCCTAGTTTTTACATTGTAATTGGACATGACAGAATTTTTTCTTAGTGTGGGAGTTCCTCACAGCTTTTAAATGTGTGCTTACATCCCCTTCAGTACAGGCCATGTATAGGGAAATTGGAAACAACTGTGACATCAGGACTTCCTGGAAGTGTAAATCAGATCCCTGTCCTCAGCAGTATGCTGACAATAAGCAGTTCACTGTGCTCCAAACTGCATCCCTGTGGGGACCACACTACTTTACTGTACAAGAACTACATCAAGTTGTCTCCATGCTCCATGACTTAGGATATCCACAGAGGCTGGCTGCATGATTAATTTTTACATGCTGGTTGGCCAGGATAATGATTGTACCTGTGCTGAAACATTCTTGTGAGATCCATATTTATTTCATATTTTTAAGAAAACCACAATAAATACAATAGCAATTGTACTATGTACTACTCAGTTTGAACTTAAGCTAGGGCTGGCAATGAATTGACATTTCTGCTACTGATTTATTTCCAGTCACCTCTTTCTCCCTGTGGCATATGTGGATTATGTGCTTCATATAGATTCAGTTTACTCTATGGTATAATGAAAAGACAGAAGGAACTCTAAGGTACATAAAGAAAGCAATTCCCAGAGAAATGTTCTACCTTTTTCAAAGGAGTCCTTCTCCTCCTCCACCACTCCCATTTGCTTTATGTCACGCTTGAAAAACCTGCACAAAACTTTACTTCTACGAAGTGCAGCTTAAAAATCAGAACTACTATCAGTTATAGTTGCCTCAGTTATTTTTCCTCCCTCATATAACAAACTATGAATGAAAAGCTACTCAGGACTGGAATACTGAAACCTTCCAGTTCAAGAAGAAAATTACTATAGCTAAATATCTCATACTATTATCTTCAGACTCACTGTGCATAGAATATTATCTTATTCAGTGCAATAGTCCTTCTGAGCTAGATCACAGCCAAAGAGTTAAGCTTTAGGGATATCTGGAACTCATCTGTTGAGCCAAAAAAATATAAGGAAAATGTCTGGAGAAATCTGTGAGACACCTGGTTTTTGCATTCCTCTGTGCTCCCTGGAGCAAGCTGTATCAAAGGAAAACAACAATGCTTTATGAACAACTCTTTCTCCTTTCATGTTGTCTGAGAAAATAAAGAGCAGCCCCACAAAGCCAATGGTTATTGCGCAGGCACAGTAACTGTATAAACACATGAACTTATATTTGTATCACAAACCAGCTGCAAATGAAAATGAAGGAAATTTACCTTACTTGCACAATATTACCAAAAAATGTTCAGCTAGTTGAAATATTCAACTCCAATAATCTGAGCACTAAAATATATGCATAGCTATATATTTTAGATAAAACTGCCATGTATAAACAATTTATTAAGTAAATGTGAACAATGTATGAAGTAGTGTGTCAATTCTCAAAGGTCCCTCAGCAGTATTTTACTGAGACTTTCCACTAAATTACTGTACCAGGAAACAGTGACAGGTTAGCAAATGCACTATGTGCATAAGCAGTAGAAAGAGTTATAGAAAGACTGGCTGGGGAAAACATCAACAATCAAGCTAAAAGTACTCTCACCCTTAAAGTGACTGTACCAACCTACTTGTATAAAGAAATATACTATAATACTTATGATTCAATAAGGGGACAAGTATTAGTCTTCATTACCTAATTACTGTTTGGTTTCATTTTGTAAACAATCAGAGGTAGGAAAATAAAAAACTAAAAACCAGTCACTGTGGTTCCTCACATCCTTAGAGTGTCTGAACTAAGTTTTTAGGCTTGCCAAAGCAGACCACCTGAACTATTACATTCCAAGTCAGGTTGTTGCCCAGCTTGCAAAAACTAACAATGCTTCTCACTAGAGCTGAATGATTTGTACTCAGGGTACTGGAACTGTCACTAGACCTTGGTGGTATTGCTTCTGCTCTCTCACTGTGCATTTACAGCACAGTAACAACCAAACCCATTACAGAGATGGTTCATTGTTAAAACAATTTCTAGCTGTTTCATGGAGGAATAAAAAAGAAAAAAAAAGAAAAAAAGAAAAAAAAAGTACTACAATTGAAATCACATACCACAGTTCTACTGGCATGCTACTCTCTTTTGAACATGAGCTGCAGCATAACTTGCAGCCATTTCAAAAAGCCTTCAAGCACATGTCCCAAGGCACTTTCACTGAGTCACTCAAAGGTACAACTTTCATGAAAGAATTTCCCATGCTTCTAAGCATTTTATTCAACAATAACCTGGGTTGTCTCACAGTTTATCCACTTAGTACACTTGCATTGTCAACTCAAGGTGCCTCTTACTCCTTCATTGAGAGTCCTCTGGAATATTTTATCATGCACCAAATAACACTGCCTGAAACAAGTGGTGATAACATTACATTCAGATTGCATATGGCACTACATAAAATGCACAGCATGTGTCTTTCATTCAGACACATTTAACTGCAGAATACTCAATTAGCTCTCATTTCTGTCCTGTCTCTCACCCATCAAGGGGAAGGGATGAAGAGCTCTGCACCAGTAACTACAATGATATTTAATTAGTTTACACTTGGACTGGAAACCAAGGATTCTGGCACACAAACACATTCTTGCATATCAGATAACTTGTGGTATCTTTGAGCATGCTCAAAACCTCTAGCAAATGTACTTACCAGGTTTTTAATAAAAAAACTAAAGCAAATCTGATTTTCCTTCCAACTGATACAATACACCTCTCAAGTGTTTGCTGAAGGCCACGTAACTTATGATCAGTTTGTCTGTACCTGGTTTCTCCACTAAAAATGCTGATAGGATTCTATGCCCATACTACAACCTTAACCCACCACAGGTGTGAACAACAGCCTTGCATTCCTTTCTAAATCCTCCACACATGGTAACTTAACAAAATCATATCTATTCAGCAAAATAGGTGTCAGGGTAAAACCTTGGACCTTCACTACAATTTTGCTCTTGCATCACCTACCATCTGTATTAATGGTCACCATTCTGCTACAAGATTTTCAAAGACAAGGAAATAAGCATGACTTCCAAACCTGAGGAACACTTTACGGGGTCTTACTACTGACACATACAATGTATTTCATTTGTACTACTGCTATTTATTTCCAACAGGAACAGTGGCGTCATTTCAGCATGAAAATTTACAACAGTTCAGCCAAACAAAGCAGACACTGCCCTCTGAATACAGCCTGGGAAACAGTAGACACGTGACCCAGTCCAACTAATAATTTTGTGTTGTACAATAGGCTGAAATGTGATGACATTTCCAGTAAAACTAACTTGCACTTGAAAGCAGATCTAGAATGGATACCGCTTAGAAATAAGTTGATGGCAATTTCAAAAGGAATTTTCCTTATGCATATGAGGGCAGGTTTGAGGCAACATACTGTAAGATACAAAAAGGTCCTGGCACTAGCTAACCATTGGGTTATCTTTTTCATTTCATTCTATCAACAGAAACAATTTTTTTTTCCTCACATTCTCAATTTTCTTTATTCACCACATTGTGATGACTTGCTTCAATGCTTTTAGTTAGCCTTCAAGGTTGTCCAAGATTTTTTTAAATGCAAAGTCCCATGTTTGCATATGTAAGTTATGCTATGTGAAAAAATTATGCTCCACACAAACAAATAAATGAGAAATTAAAAGGGCCTTGACATAAAGGTCCTGCAAAAAGTCACCATCTTTTGCACCAATTTGCTTTTACAGCAGTTCTTTGTACATGCTTACAAAGAAATAAATAAAACCTGCACGAAATTAACACCTTGCTCCGGCAACACGTGTAACACACATTCTTTAACTGCCCGTAATTAAAAGATGTTCCAAATCTCATACATTTCCTAAACCTGTCTAGCACATTCCCAGGTGTACACACATATTTACCTCTTCACAACACTGAGTCAAACTCCCAAGGCACAGAACACATTGGCTACATAGGTTTAAAGCCCACCCTACATAAAACCTCTAAACACAATGAATTTTGGATTAATGGCTCAATTTTTCAGGGACCAGAGGCAGCTTAAGTAACACAGACACTTTTATTCAGGTCCCAAAAAAAAGTTTTTACCTTCAAAACACCTGTTATCCTAAGACACACACACACACAAACACACACCCCTTATATTATTTGCCTTTACAAATGGCTGAATGTTTTGCAGAAACACATAAGGAAAACCTCAAACTGCTATATACTGACAGGTTGCTTTTCCTCAATGACAGCAGCTAACTTGTTCATATGGCTAAAACAAAACAAAACAAAAAAGGGTGGGGGGGGGGGCTATGAAAATAAAAAATACCCAAACACTGCATGTTCTGCTATAAGTAGCAAAAAATCTCAGAAAAGAAGAAGTACAGATCAAAGATGAGAGCAGGGAGACAAGACAGAAAATATCTCCAGATTTCTTTAAACGACTGAAACTACTTCTATGCTTATAAAATGCTGAAAATTATTGTTCCTCTACAGGATCTCAAACTGCTTAGTTTGTAGCCATTAACCACTCCAAGGTACATTCCCATTTTGCTGAACACAGCAGCATGTTCTAATGCTCAGCTCAATGTCATGTGTCGTTCTCTCAGGTTTTGCTCTCCTTCTACACTGTGCTGGTTGCTACTGCCTCCCACCAGCATGTGTTTAGTAATCGTCATACCTGAAATATGGCAGTTTACTTAAGAACTTAGTAGCACACCAGTGGCACCAATGTGCTTCCTCTCAACTTAGACATACTACACCAAACATTGAGGTCTGCCTCATTACATTCCTTCCATTACAGGAAGACCTCAAGCTGCACAGCAAGAACTCAGAACATTCTTCTTGGTGCCTATTTCTTCCATTTCTAGTTCCAGGGCATTTTGTGCAGCAGTAAGACTTGCAATCTATTCAGACCTGTTAACAACAGCCACAGTAAAGAATGGCAGAACATCCTTGACTTGAAGGGCTGTACCAATACTTACTGCAGGAGTCACTTTTTTTCCAAAAACCTCTTCAAGAAAGTCTTTAGCAGCTGATTTATACACAAGATTGCAACTACAGCTAATACAGAAGGATAAAAATTATTGACAGTCCGTTCATTTGAGTCCATTAACAAAACAAATATAGTGGGACAAAAAATCATCTAGCTGGTTGCTTTCAACATATTCATATAGTAGATCCTCACAGAACAGCCTTTTCACCTCTCTGTGTAGGAATTCAAATCCTTTTAATGTTAATGATGCTCTTGGTTCACACTGTCAGGGGATACACATGCATAAATAGTGCATAACTAAGTCATGTTCAAATTCTAGGAACCGCAGATGCACACTTTGCCTGTATTTTTTTTCTTGAGCCACTTTTCAGCAACACCACAGAAAATTGATACAAAACCTATTTTAATATGGTCACCATCCAGAAAACTGGGTTAAAGATGAACTTATCTCTTAATCATTAGGCTGGCACTCACAAGCACAATAAGTTTTTTAAGTGCTTTGGTCTTCTCTAAGGAACATTCAGACAATGGGAGATTTGCATAAACTGACCATTCACTAACATAACAGGCTGAATTAAGACTTCCATTTCTCTTTAAGCATCAGATGTCATGGCCTTGGGCACTGTTAGCTCAATCCTGAACTTTTTTCTTTTTTTATTGAGAAATATCTTTAAGATTATAACAAAGCAGAGAAAATTACTGTCTGAGCCCCTGGAAGTGACAGTTGAAGCAAAACATTTACTCCGTTAAAAATTAATAGTACAATTCGTTTATAATCTATTATTGAGCACTTGAAGAACAGTTTGTACTCAAGTGGACAGAAATTCTCTCTAGAACCCATTTATTGCAGAAGATAAATTTAAGAGCAGTGTCACAGTTTGAAAAATGTTATTTTATTGGCTGTAATTTTTCATGGTACCTGGGGGGACTGGATGACAGCTCAACACTGCAATTGTCCTTCATGTTGATATCCTTTTTTTAGTTGAGACTGTCCTGGGAATACACTAAAAGTGATTTATATGTCCCTGGACCTGTAAAAGGTTTCAGGCAGGTGGAAATGGATGTATTGCTAGTTGAGGAGAAATAAGAAATGAGCCCAGCATACTTATTTAGCCAGGAAACTAACAACCAGCAGGGAATACTTAATCACTTCACATTACAACTGAGTAAGACTTCTGATGGCTCATCTCCTTATTGCTTGCAGTGAAAAACCCAGCCAGCCCAGAAACAACAGCCCACTGTTTCACAATAATGAGATGTCCTTTGGCATCTACTTTACATTGTCATCCTCAGGAGCTGAACAGTATAACAATATGCTGCATGTGCTGCTATGACTAAGTTTCCAAATAAAATAACTCTCCCAAGTTAAATTTTACTTAACGAGTAGTATTCAGTTTTCTCTGTCATTAGCCTATAAAGATCCTATATTAAAGTCAGCTCATTTTAAGATAGATTCTTATATTTGTTAACATCCAGACAATAAATCTATATTCTGTAACTGCATTAAACCTCTGACTACCAGGTCAACCAGTACTGCTACCAATATTCCCTCAGCCATAGCAGGTAAAATGACTGCAGCTAAAAATAAAAGGCTGAAGTCATATTGGAGATTTGTGACAATTTAATATTCATCATGCACACTCCCAAAAGCAAGTGTTTGCTTAAAGAAAAAAAGGAGATATGCCTTTAATTTAAGTAGGCCAAGTTTTATTACTATTTAATGAAATTCAGCCTTTTGGAATAGCGCATTTTAAAAGCAGCAAGACTGCACACTGCAGTTTATCTTAGGCAGAAAATTGTGGGGCTCAGAAGGATTGCGGCAGCCTGTCTAGACACAACCAGACTGCAGGATCAGAACTTTTGCTCTACCAATGACAGTAGCAGCAAACTCTCATTTGGTTTGATTCTCAGCGGGTAACTCACTAACAACAGCAAATACAATCAACTGTTAGCAAAGGACAAAAAAAATAGAACAGATTTCCTTGCTTGTGGGAAGTTCAATTTATTGCACTATATGTACATGAAGAAACACACAAGCCTACTGCATAATCTGTCTCAAACCCAGTTATTAGCACTTGGATTATTCAAGCAAAGCATCCCCAATGGTACTGATGCTATTTAATTATTTTAAAGATGATTTATGCAGAGGCACTTCAGAAGCGTGCAGATTGGAAAGAATGCGTTCAGATGAGCAGTGCTCAGACCATGATTTGAACTGAAACAACATCTTTAAAACAGGAGTAGCCTTTGCCAGAAAAGACATCATATACATGCAAACTCAACTACCAGACTCTATCTCACAGTGCTGTGTAAAATATCACTAATTTACACAAATAAAATTAAAAACATATATTGATCAGCTATGTCTTACAATATGTTAAAAGATCTTCAGCTGAAATCTGCTCACACTATATTCAGATCAAAGTACTACAGTTATGTAAACAAAGCCTTTTTTTATCAAGCCAAAAAATATTCCATACCTGGAGCATCCTATAACATGCTCATTACAACCTGAGAACCATTTCCCCCAGTCATGGCATACACGTGCCATTTATGAACAGTTATTTTGCATATTTATCTCATCAACTGTGGCATTACAACACACAGTTTGAAGGAGGAGGACACAGGACTTCATCTATGTTGTAAAATATATTCTTGCGTGACAATAATAAAATTATTTGCACTAGGCTGTCACTGGTTTGTCCAGACTTGTTACTTTAGCTAATTACTTGGGAACATTATTCAGACTCATTTTACAAGTAACATTTCAAACACTCCGCAAACATCAACTTATTCATAGTTTTGGTTTATAACTCTTTCAAGTAACTGAATTATTTTTATATTTTATCTTTATACTTAAGTTTATACTAAGCCAGTTTAAAAAAACTTGTTTTATTTGTGCATTAATTTACCCTTTCCTATAAATTCTTCTCAGATGGAGTCTGAAAGAGAACATCACTTTATTTATCAAGGTATTGTATTTGTCATTACTATTTAAAGTATGTAAATTACATGATACGGAGAAAGTAAGCTAAATTATTACTGGGTTTTGTTCCTAATGTTTAGGGCTACCATGACAAAGAGGCAGGAACACTCATATACCTGGGACACTAAATGGGAACACAACATTTGTTTTAATTCATCTTTTAATTTAATAGCTTTACTACTCAAACTTTATTGCTGCCAACTTATTTTGCATTATAAAAGCTAAGTGCAGTCATACAGATCTATGTATTTTACTAAAAATCCATATATTTTAGTCTTTAAAATCAAAACAGTAGCACTGTCTTCAGAACTAGCAATATGTACTCTGAAACTCTCTTTTCTCCCACTACACTTGGCCACCTTCAAAATTAGACCAAGGTAATTATGTGATTAGACAAGGGAAATGATAAGCATGTAGGCACTCATTTCAATCTTGAAACTATAAGAAAAAAATACAAGACTAGACATTTCCTGTCAAATTAACTCTGAAGAAGCAGTCATTTCCTGCAGTTCAAGTTATATTAACCAAAGCTAAGCAAGAATGACTGGGATGCTGCCATAAATTCACACTTCAAACATAAAACAAATTAATAAAGACCTACAAGGCAGTTCTATGCCTCTAATGTTCCATGGACAGATTTTATAATAATATACCTATAGAAGTAACTAGTCCTGTGTCATTGTACATTTCAAACTACTTCTTACAGAAAGCAGCAGAAAGAATACCACAGCTGTTTGGAGTACTGACTATCCTTGTAACAATACTCCCAGCAGCAGTAATTTGTAGGGATGGAACAATTTGGGATGTCTGGCAATTGAATAAATACCTGGATGATTTTGGCTCCATTCTATTTTCAGAAACATACAGCTCTTGTAAGGTAAAAAAGTTTTGAAACTAAGAGCTCTGAGTTTTGATTCAGTATTGTTCAAGGCCACTCAAGCAGATTTTAGCAAGTCTGCTGCTAAGCTTTTGAGTTCAGCTCTCAAGTGCAATGTGCTCTAAATACATGACCTCCATTGAACTGCTGCCCTAGCAAGCTGTAGCTATTATTCACTTCACAATACAAAGTCCATAGTTCTTGAAGGCTGGATCTACATGATATATTAAATGCTTTATGAACACTACTTTCTTTAAAGTACAGCCATCCAAACATCCAATACCATTTATCCACTACAACTCACATTTTTTCAAGTACTCCACCTCCTTTTCACCTGGTATAGTTCTTAGGAGAACAAGACAAAAAAAGCCAGAAAAAGTTGGGTGAGATACACACCTACAGTGTTTTCTGTCATTGAAGACATTTCCCTGAACTCCCATTATTTCCCCAATGAGGTCCAATTACTACCAGTGTCCCATGTTATCAGCCTGTGTCCTCTTTAAGTAATAGATGATGGACCAACTCAATGAGCTGGAAATTAATTGCTCATAAAGCAAGAAATAATTTCTAGCAAATATAACATTGCAGAGGCCATAATACATGTCAGACATTTCTTCCTCACAATTTTCCACAATTTTTCCCTTTTTAAAAATATAATTTCACATATTACCATTGTAACTGGACATAGGCAGGCTTCATTTTCTTCACTTGTTCCCAAAATACTAGCCACATGTAACTTTTGGATAAAATGAGAACAAATGGGTCAAGATTAATTAGTATCACTGGAAGCTACCATGGTCAACTTGGAATCTACTATGTTATGCACATGACAGTTTATTTTACAGAAAAAGCTGGTAATACATCTGCAGCTCTACTTAGATTCCATCCTAATCCTTGTCAAGTGGAGCTGAGAGACAGTATATTCCATGCCTTGGGGAACTGGGGCCCTGCTTCATTCCTAAAGAGACAATTCATGCAGTAGGGACAGGCTATGTATTTGTTCTCCTCTTTTCAGCACCTGCTTTCTCTAAAAAGGTAGATAGATAAAGTACAGCTAACAGAGCAAGCTCTTGCCACCTGTCTGTATACAGTTAGTGTGCAGTATGCACATAGTGTTCTGGCTATTTTCCACTAAAACCACTCATGGGCACTTTAATAGGCCTTTGTTGCAAGGACAGCTCTCTTCATTTTAAAAGCAAGTATGTCAGGAAAGAAAAACAGAGTCTACTTCTCCCCCACCCTTTGACACTATTAATTTTCTTACAAGAATCCTATCTGAAGACTCTGAAATACTCATTTTTCTTCTAAGTTACTTTTTCACTTTTTACTCAAAAAGTAAATATTTGCATATTTGAGTTCCAACCACAGTAGTCCCATAATAGCTTGGGAACAACTTTTTTCAGAATGCTTCCAGAACTTCCAGATGAAAGAATCACCTGTTTTTTTACCAGAACCTCTTTTCCTCAAGAGCTTTCTAGGCAACTTTATCAGAATGAACATTAACAGAAATAACCATTTCTCCAAAAGCAGAAAGCCAGAGCAGCAAAGAAATAACATAACAAATCACAGAATTGCTTTTATTGGTTTTTAGCCTTAGACTACTATGTCAGGAAGTCTTTATCACCAAAATTTTCCTTTGTTATAAATAAATGACCTTATTTTGTTGTAAATTTACCCACATATTTTTCCAAAAGAAACAGAACGATTTTCTTTCCAAACCTGAAATTCAAACAGGATAGTATTTGTTACAGTAATCACCTGTTGGTTCACTGACAAATCCAAGTTTTGAGCATGATTTCAGCTATTCAGTGGCAATCATTCTGGGTTGTCTGCAAACTGGGTATTATTTCTTGTGTTATAGAAGAAATTAACTAGAGAGAGGGGTATGTAATTCTTCTGCATGTCTCTACTATTATGGTATTCATTACACTATACTCCAAGATACAAACATTACATTATTTTTTGACAGATGGTAGTGTTATGTGCCACTGAAATGATGTAGATAGTTTGCCATACCAGCAAGCACAAACTGTGCTGATTTAGACTAAGTACATTAATTACAATTAAGGAAAATACTTAAAAACAGATAGTTGAAATAAATTAGAGGTTTAGAGGTCAGGCTTGCCTTTGAAACATAGCTTTCGTATCATTCCCATATGCTCTACAATATTTGTTTTTACTCTGATTAGGAAAACCTTTTTCTCTTAACAGCAGTTAACAACCATACTTGTTTTCTGAAGCAAAGCCAACAGAGAAATTCACTGCAGTGTCAACCACATTGACAGTTCCTCTAAATCAGGGACGAGACAGTTTGGCAGGAGAACAATGAGAAATCATATATGAACGTGATTCAAGATCTTTTTAGCTAAACAGCGTGACACCTCTTTATTAGACCCCGATAGTATTAGTAACCCAGCCCTAATTTCCTAGGTTATTCTACAAACTGAGCCCATGTACACAGCCAAAGAGCCTATAAGATTATACCTGGGGAAACCGACAGAGTTCAGGTATTCTCTGTGGATTCTCAATAAAAATATTTTCTATCAAGACTGTCAAAACAAGTGCCTTGAGGATTAGCAGAAGCTAAATCCTCTCTGAGAGATTTTTCTCAATGGCAACAAAAGTGCTTTATTATCAGATCTCAGAAAATACACTCTCCTCCCTCTCAGAAGGGCTATCTGCATAGTGCTGCCTTCTTCAGAAGCACAGATTCTATTTGTTTCCCTTTTTTTGTTTATGCATGCTCTATTTTACACAACAAAAGAGTATTTGTCTCTTGAAGTAACATTGTTCCCTTTCTCATTTCACTGGTAGTATTATTGTCTAGGACATTACCTTTAGTAATGTTTGCCTAGAGAGAATGAAAGGCAATTAACAAGGTTTAATTTGAGCTAGCTACATATTTTCAAATAATAGCCCTCATTGCATCTGGGGAATATACTGAGAGTTAAGATTTTTTTTTTTCTTTTTTTTTTACATAAAGACAGTCTTACTTGCTTGTCATACAATTCAACATTTGCTTTTTCAGAAATTTAAGAAATGTTTGTGGAAGGTTTTAAATAGGCTCTTGACATACGTCAATGCCTTTCAAAATCACAATTTGAGAATTTAATATTTAACGTGCTGACAATGAGAAACCATCATGTTTATTGTCTTAAAAGTATTCTGGATATGTCTTTTATTTTGACCTGTCGCTCACATTACCAAGAGAATGCAGCATCTATCTCACTCTGAGCTACTGTATAATTAATAATTGCAATTGATAAACAATGGAAACAATACAGGATTTTCTCCATACACAGGGAATTAGCCAGTGGTATGTGCCAACACAATCACATTCACATTCACCTCCTGCACTGGAACAGAAAGATTTCCCCAAACACTTTTCTGATCGGAGTTTACAAAGATTCTCTGGATTGAATGCCCTTACCAATAATCAATAGCAAGACAAAAAATCCCTTATATGCTTCGATTATGAATCGACACCCTTATTTGAAGGCCAATGTTTATGTTTTTCAAATACCATTAAAACAGTTTTCAGCACTCATTTTTCTTTTCATCACAGCAATTCCTTTCCAAAACAAAATTTACAAAAGTTTTAAGTTGTCAAGTTCTGTACCATGACAACTATTTATGAATAACTGGTGTAACTTAATTTTGTTTCTATGTCACAAGGGAGGGGGGGAAGGGTGAGGGAAGAAAGAAAGAAAAGAAAAAAAAAAAAAAAAAAAAAAAGGGATGCTGTTCAATGAATCAAAGCCTTTCCTTTATCAAAGATTTGGCTATAAGTCTATAAGACTATCTACTGTACATGGAAAGACTCTATCCACTGCAGGCAGCAGTGGATATCCACTGCACTGCTGCACCATATCACTCACCTATAAAGCAGCTCACCATACAAAGCAGCCATACACCTGCTTGCATTGCCCACCTGTTTTTGTACCAATCTTCACCTACAGTATAAGCTTGTAGACGCCATCACACCCTGATTCATCAAATCAAGCAAAGGCATTAATCTAATAGTTTTAGATGACTGAATTAATGATCCAAAGGCTATGTTAATGCAGGATTTTTTGCCCTAAACATATCATGCAATCTACTCTTGCCACTAACATCTGAGAATGTTCAGAAGAGTCCAAACTGGAAAGTAGCACCTTTCAAATGTAGAGCTCAATATAGGAAAAAAATTACAAGAAAACCCAAAAAACAACCCAAACAAACAAAAAACCCCCAACAAACCAGCAAAAATGCACAACTTCTAACAAATTTAACAGAAGTAACCTCTTTCTATTTCTTTTTATTATTAAAATGAAAAACCTATGGTTTGATCACATCTAACAGGTGACCAAGTTCAGCACTGGTGATTAGTTGGTTCACTGAGCAATTCTGGAACAGATGAACCATGTAAAAGATCATCTTCAAACACATACAACTACTTCTGGTGCAAATACTGATGCATAAGATACCAAAATCTGGCTAATAAGAAGAACTGAATTATGAAATTCAGACCCTGCAGCTTCTGTTTCTAACAGCTTATATGAGCAAGAAATATACATACTCTCCCTTGGAAAAAACTTGATTCTAGAGATTGTAAGGAACAAGCTCAACTCAGGCATATCTACAGGATCTTGGCTGCTCTACCAAGCCATATGCTTTAGCACTACTGGAAAAGAAAAATCAGAAATGTGAGGAATTTGCAGCTACTGCCTTAACCTGCATGCTTTCAAGAACTCTTTGTACTACTGCCTAAGCATTTAGTCAAATAAAAATTGTAAAGATATCTTCATGAGCTGTTTCATTTATATATCTTATTTTTAAAAAACGTTTTATCATGTATCATTCACTAAGAAGTCAATTGAATTTTTGAAAAACAATTTAAGCAGTATGTACCATTGCAAACTCCTTTTGCAGCCAAATTCTACAGCTGTAATCCTTAAACTTCCTGATAATTTTCTAACAGATAAAGACAATTAATAGTCACTTCTAAGTTGATGAATTGTAAGCATCCTTCTCTATTCAAGAGTAACCAACAGGAATACCAAACTTTCACCTACAACACTACAATTAGAACAAAACTAGTTCAAAACTGAAGTCTGATGCCAAGCCTCAAAGGGACCCCACTAGAAGCAATGCACATTCCCTAGCTATTTTCATTCATACCATGCATTTCAAGTGCTATATGCTACTCCAAACTAATGTGTTTTTCTTCAAGCATCCCTGAAGGAAATAAAATTTAAAGGCTTATATTACTGGTTAAAGATGTTGACAACATACATTTTTGCCAGTTAGAAGTCCAAAGTTCTAACTTTTCATCTATTTTCTCTTCAAAATCTTTGCTACTAAAATACTTAATTGCAGAACCATATCAGTTTCCAAACGTTTCATTCAGAAGTTAGGAATTCTTCTGGAGGACATGATTCCTTGAGATGATACTTCAAAATACCATATGCTTAAAAACCTCATCTTGAATGCTTGCCAAAACAACACAGCCCTAAAAGCAACTGGCTGGTTGACTTGTATGAACTGTAAAGGACTCAAATAGCATTCATTGAAACAATTTCTTGGTTATTCTAAAACTATCTTACAAACATTAAATAAACAGATTTCTCCTTCATGTAAGGCCATAAGCTGATCCTAAGTCTGCAAAATAAATCAGACACTTCTGATATTTTTCTGATTCATCATTAAGATACTTTCCTGAATATTTGATATTTTTCAGAAGCATTGTGATGTAATCCCGACCACGGACTTTAAAGAGAAAAACCCCACTATCCCAGTTTTTAAATTAAACATCTTGTGATGCATAGTGAGTTAGTGCAGATAAATGAAGCCTTAAATGTAGACAATTCTGTTTTCATCAGTAGGCAGCAATTTCTAGCCTCTGAAGTATACTTTCATTATAGACTTAGCTCAGATGATTACTATTTTTCCACAAGCAAAGAAGCTACCTTGAATTAGGTACAACTGTCACCTCAAAAAAACTCCCTCAGGTTCCTGTGTCTCTTTTTCTACAGGACCTGCCTAGTTTTTTGTCATGCTGTAACTTCCAGGAGTACATCTCATAGCCTTACAGTAATATGAGACCGTTCTGACTATTTCTCACTAGCTTAGGCAATGTGCTTGTCTGAGGTAGGTTCCATGCTCTTTGAAAAGTGCATCGGAAAAAAGTTACGCTGGAAAAAAAAAAGTGGCATTTCTTTTCTAACTCACTCAGCACACTAGCTCAGGGTGCTGGCAGTAATAAACTGAGTGAACTGTATGCATGGAAAGAACAGGAATAAGAAAAGAACCAGAATAAGAAAGCAGACAAATTCAAAGTACAGCCACATCATAAGAAACTAAGAACTTGAAAAAATTTCAAGACATTCTACATGTGAGGCTTACATTGAGAAGAATCTCAATTAAATCCTTCAATATATCCACATCATTAGCAAGTTCTGAAACAACCAAGTTACATACTGAGCAAGAACACTTGATTATATTTATAAAGCTTCTTAGCTGGGAAAAGCTTTACTTACTGTCGAGGCCATGAACCTAGTCATGCCAGCCTTCACAGACCCACTGTGGTAAAGAAATACAGCAGATGATGAGTATTTGTAGACATTAAACACTTCCATCTGCTTTCAGAAACCTGTCAGAGTTTGAAAATGCTTCTCACAGAGACAACCTGAAATATTTAACTATTAGAATAAATGCAGAGATTCATTGTTGATCTAAAAAATGAGAAGCATGGAAAGTGTCAGCACAGTAGAAACAATATAAGTATTGCCAGATACTGGTAATTCTTCCTGTGACAATTACATCTATTTTGCTGGTTTTTAAGCTGTTTGCAGGAGTTCTGGCAGACAGTGACCTTCAGACTCTATACCAATTAGCAAAGGGAACTAAGAATTCCAGTTGCTTTCTGTTTATATCAGTTTCTGTTTCTCATACAGCATGAAAATAAGTAAAGTATTCATGATCTTGGCATGGTATACACTGCAAAATTATCAAGGAACATAAATACCTATGTCAGACAAACCATCCCCAGGAGGACGGACCAAATCAGCCCTCTGAAACACACCAACTGGAAGTGTTCAGAAGTTGCTATTTCTGTTCTAATTTTCTAAGTTCCCTGTTAATATTTAACCTACGATTATATTATCTCAGTTTACTAGATTTCAATAGATGAGGTAACTTTCTAGCTTTGGTGATATTTAAGTCTCAAAGTAAGAAGCAGGTAAGTTAAATAAGAATTACCTGTGTTAATGGGGTTGCTGATGCACTGAAGTTATGGAAAGAATTACTATACCATGCTGAATACATCTGGCAAAAAAACAGTGCTGCATCAGTGAGAAATAAGTCTTAGGTCCTTGGCTTACTTCCAGATTAATAATCTATGGATGTTTTGCACAATTATTTACTAATAAACTGGTGTAGTTTTGGTATAGCAAGTTAATGTAACGTACGCCCAGAATCTACAATATTAAGTCTGTGGAGGGTAAATTCCATGCTACCAGTTTGAAAAAGTAAATAAGACTATACAGAGGATTTGAAAACCTTCTTCAGATGCTGACCACACAAAATCCTGTATTCTTAAACAAGTACCTTGGTTCTCTCAGAAAGATTTATCTTGATTTCAGGAGCACACATAGCAAAGTCTTTGAGGTTAAGCAAATGTGACTAAGAGCTTGTGTCCTCAAAACACATTCAGTGAAAACAGGTATGTTCACACGGAAATTTTCTGCTTGTAAGAGGAACGCAATAGTTTTGTAAAGGAAAACCTGTGCTTTTTATATTAAAATGTCTCACCTAAATTCGCAATAAACTAACAGGTGATAAGAAAACACCACCATCTTGCAGACTGAAAATCCATTCCTGAATTACCTTTTTACTATACCTCTTAACTGCTTTCAGTATAGCTCAGGTAAACAAGTGCTCTCAAGAAACAAAAAACCAAAAAAACCCCACAAACAAACAAAAAACTCAAACAACCTGAATAAAAAAAAATTTGATAGCTTCAATAACCTAACTAATTATGTTTGTTTTTTTTTTAAGTTTAAACTACTTAAATTCAAGCCTTGACCTTATTGAGAGTTTAAGCACCTAGCAACTAAAAAAACTGGCTCACTGTTGAATTATCTTCATTCACGGCAACCAAAATTACCACAAACTCTCACAGAACCTTTCCGAGATGTTCCAATTACCAAACAACAGTTATGAGAAACTGCTCTTCTATTAAGTTCCCAGTCAGCATCTTCTGAAAGATGGTTTCCTTAGAGATGACAGAAAAAAAAGGAGAATCTGAAAATAAATTAGTCCAGAGTGTACTACTCATCTGTTTGGATACTGGTTAACCCTGTTACTACTGCTTTTTTTCCTGTTACTGCTACTGGCTAACAAGTCAGAAACAACAGAAACAAGGCTGTCAGAAACAAATTATTGTGAAGTCACCCATCCGAAGCTGCAATTGCATGTAAACCAGGCAAATTTTAGGTAGAACTACTTGCTTCTCTAAACACGTATCCCTCAGAAAAGAGGATACGTAAGAAAGAGATTCTGCAAGAAACGTAGAAGAAAAACTTAGATAGGAACAAAGACCTGAGGCTGTAAACCCCTGTGAGAATTTTCCCATGTAGCTGGCCAGCTAATTTATTTACTTATTCGATAGCCACCAAGGAAAATAAAAATCAAGGCATGATAATCTGAAGTCAAGAAGAAAAAGCTCAACTTTCGCTAGTATGGCTTAGAGTAAAAAGCAAGATGTATTTTATTCTCAAATACACAGCTCTTAGTGGTGACTCCTGCAGATGAAAGCAACAGCTGCCAGGACTTTTGCCCAGTTACTACTGGAAGAAGTGTAAGTATTGGAAGAGGAGGAAGATCTAAGCCTCAGTAGAAGAACTTTAGGTCATAAGTGACATTGTTTTCCACGCTCAGGTTAGTATATACCGTGAGATTAAAAAAAAAAATGGAGCAAGTATATTATAGAGATGGATTAAATCTTCTCCCACCCTGGTTTCAAAAACAGGTCGAGTCAGACAATAAAAAACACGTTCGACGTGTGATTATAGCAATTCGTTTTTTCCACGCCCAATCACCCCCTACCCAAATGTGGTTTAAAGACAAACGGCCCTGCACGAAACTACAACTTCTTCATGCTGCCACCTGGTGGGCTGCAGTGGCAACACCAGCCGCACGTAGGAGAAACGGAAATCGAGGATCGAGATTTTACATCGCTTCCCCTGGAGAGTTCCACACTAGTCTGGAGGTTTTCTCTCCCTTCTCTCCTCCATACCTTGTCTGCTAAGATGCAAAAGCCATTTTCAGTAGTATCGTTGTTTCTGTCTCTGCCTACAAATAGTACACCACCTCTCCTGGCACAGAAAACTACATAAGAGCAGCTTAGTATTTGTCAAGTTTGCACTTCTGCTCCCATGATAAAGGAAGACTATAAACAAAGACTATTAGAAACACTACCCCTCCTCCTTACACAAAGCATGAAGTCATAGGTTATCTTTTGAGGTGCTGCAGTTCTGGAATAGCTTGGCTTTCAAATGACCCAGTATTGCCATTTCTGGTTTGTAGGTGTGCCTTTCTTCCTGACAGTGTCACGTTAAAGATTAAGTGCAAGTGAAAAAGATCTCTTTGGTCTGTAAGAAAGAATTACAATTTTGAAAAGGGATTCTGATACAACAAATGGCCTGTTTTGTGATGTATATGACATTCAGACATAATTTTTTCTTTCCTCCAATAAAAGCTAATCGAAGGAAAAGATTGTGCCAGCATGTAATCTCTCCAGCTCTTCAGCAACTTTTTTGATGCAACTGGACAAAATGGTCTCAGATGAAAAAAGCAAAGCAATCTTTCCCAACACATACAGTTAGAAAAATCACTAAATATAAAATAGAAACAAGCAGGCCATGTCCCACAAGCAGCAGCAGGCACACAGGCAAACAAACACAGCAGCTGGCAGTGACCAAGCAAATGATTCAATACAATATAAATGTCCATTAAAAAAAGCCCCAAGTCAGAATTTTTTCCCTATGCAGAAAGATCAGGAAAGAAACAATCTATTATTTGAAAATCTAAACAAAGCACCAGGAAGAAAACCCCACACAACTACCCAGCTAGGTTGGCCACTTCAAAAATCTCATATTACTGCTAGTTAACCAACCATGTAATTCTAATTTGTTATCACAGAGCAGGTACTGTACATGCTTATTTAGGCCATCCACATGACAGGGTAATTTGTAGTTATATAATTTCATGGTAATTATAGTTGGAATTACTATATACAAACTGGGCATTTCCAATGTAATTACTAAAAACTAGAGGCTCAGTATTGACATGATTAGTAGAGCCCTTACAAAACAAAGTATTATGTAAGACTGACTAGGAGGTTGTTTTTCCCTCCTCCTCTGGCTTTGTAATTGACAAAGAACAAAAGTGCAGAAAGCTGGAAAACGAAGCCAACATTTTTTGGTGTGGGTGGGCACTTACTCCCACAAGCAGATTACAGTTGCTGATTCTGTCTGCTCCTATTTGTTGCCAAGGATGACAATTTTTCAAATATTCCCCCCCCTCCACCACAGCATTTAAGTGTATGAAAAAATATTTTTGTTTCTCTTTTGAATCTTAACTGCTCAATTTGAAGACAGACACCAGTGCTGCTACCCTTGTCTCCCACATATTAATTACAACACAGAATATGGTTCTGACTTGAGACGCAGACACAAGAACACAGCTGAAGCTGCATAAGCCTGTGGAAAAAAAGCATCTTCAATGTTTGAGATAACTAACAAGTTGCTAGGTGTGTATCTGCCTCATTTATTTATGAGCGGTCCATGAATTAAAGACATTATGCTATGGAAATTCTGTGAACTTTTTTCTGAATTATCTTCAGTTCACAGTTCAGGGTCTCATTTTAGAAAATTAGTTCAGGGAAGCCTACTCACATGTTTACAGTATTTGAAGCCCAAGAGATGGTGCTGTCTTCTCATGCTGCGATGGTTAAGCCTTTGTATCAACATCTGGAAATGAAGCAATGGGCACATGCAAATATGCAGAGTATCAATTCAAATGTTCCAATAATATGACCAATAAAGCAAAAATGAAAGACAGTGTGTCAGGAATAGTCTGAAAAATAGTGTAATGCTAAATTTATTTGGTATTGTACCAGAAAAAAAATAAATCACATACTCTTGTAACTGAGAAAGAAAGCCAGCTGGCTGGGAAGAAAATGCTACAGGAAGGACACAATTACAGAATGACAAAACAAAAGAGAATTTGCTAAGCACTGAGCTCCCCATCAAAGGATGGAGATGGAGGAGGAAGATGCTATATTGGAGATGGTTTTGCCGTAGTTGTAACTAGTGCTGCACACTAGTTACAGCATTTTTTTTCCCCCTCAAAACTGAAAGCTGAAGCTTGCCCGCACCTAACTTTTTCCCCTACTCTCTTTATTTCTCTCAGACTTTTCCTACCTATGTAGTTTCCTTCTCCTTACTCTTACTAAGCCTGCAAGGTTCTACTTGTTGGCTCCAGAAGTAGCTGCTAATATTTTGGCAATATAGCCTTGGATATGAAGGACAAAAAAAAGCCTATAGGTAGCACTCATATTGAAACTAATATGTAAGGAATAAGATTGGAAAGAGTGAGCTAGAACAAGGCAGGATATTTTACAGGACTGGACAGATCCTTGAGCAACCAGTTTACTAAACTTCCAGATTACTTTTCAGCTCAGAACAGAATGTAAATCATTATTCAATATTTAAACATTTAACCTATCCAGTGTGCAAATACTACTAGAAGTTGACAAATCCAAGCAAGTTGGTGCTTGCAGGTTTTCCCTCAGGGTTTTCCTCTAGAGTGGTTGCGGGAGTTGGGGGGGGCGGGGGGGGAAGAACCCTGGTTATTTTTTTTTTTTTGCACAACCTCAGTAGAAATAAAACCTACAGGGAAACGAAACAACAGCACCTGTTACTGGGCATACCTGCAGACAGAAATTAACCACTCAGGAAAGCTGTAGGACAGGCATCAACCCTGTCCCGGCTCCGCTGGAGAAGGCGGGTCCAGAGGCTGCCCCCGCCCCTCAGCCCGGAGTGAGGGACAGCGGAGCCCTCAGGCGCCCCCCGCCGCTGAGGCGCTGCGCTGGCGGGCGCTGATTGGCTGCTGCTGCCGATGGCGGGAAGGGCGCGAGCACAGCGCGGTGCCTCGGCAGCCACGCTCTCGGTGGTGGCCGGGCCGGTACCGCCTCATCGTGCCCGCACCTCACCGCTCCTTGCGGACTTCTTACCTGTGTGCAGACGGACATTCCCTGGGACATAACCGGGAGCAGCGCTACCAAGACAGAGTATTCGCACTGCTCAGGGTGCTGGTACACCACATCCAGTCTCATGGAACATTATGGATAAGCAGGAGAGAGGAAAACAAGACTTATGGGCAACGCTGGTGCTGTTCTCATCACCGGCCCAGGGAACTGTGCAGCCTGGCAGAGAAGAGCAGGCTCTGGGGAAAAGAAAGGCCAGCCGGGGGTGGGATCTGAGGCCCTGCACCTGTTTCCATAGTAGCTCCGAAGTTCTGGCACCTTCAATGAGTGGTGACCTCCCTGCCGTCAGTCACAGCACCCCGGGTTACAGTGAAGCCGTCTGAGCAGCTGCTCACCACTCAGTGAACGGCACCACTCACAGGCTGCACACCAGGTACAGCTCTTCCAACATAAGTTACAGTCTGCTATCACAGTGCCAGTCACAGAGGCCACTTCTCACTTCAGGGACATAACCATCCTTCCAAGGAGCAGCATTGGAGAGCTGAATACATAGGGATTGTGCATCATCCACCAAGTGCTTGGCAAAACATGAAGGCTTCCCCACTGATAGAATGAGACAGAGGAGAGGTTACCCCTGTACCCAGGAAACCATGACTGGGGAACATAAAAAAACACTAGTATTTCACCTAGGAGGAGAGAAAGCTATCAGAAGAGCAATTCATTCTCATGGTCAGTGTTAAATTATTAAATTCTGTCTCTGCAGAACCACTTGCTCCACCTCTATCTAAGGGAAAAAGTAAAGCTTTATTTCACACCCAAGAAGAGAGACACACCAAAGCTGTAAGGTTCAAGACATTTCATTGTGTCTACAAAGCTGATCAAGCAGCTTTGTCAGAGGTGAACTCAGATCTCTTGAAACACAGCCTGACTGCTCCCCTTTTCTAGACCACACTACCAAGGGACCACCAACTCAGTTATAAAGTCCCAAGCTTCTCACTGCAGAAAGGCCTGGCACCTTTGGAAGACAGGAACTCAAAAAGCAAATGCGTGAGTAATGCTGTCCATACTGTTACAGAAATGGAAGAATGTCACACAGTGTTCTCCAGCAAGGAGCTGAATGGTAATTTGATAATCCTTTTATAGGAAAAGATGCTCCTTTCTTGGCCAGGCTTTGCAGGTAACTCCTGTCTTGAAATACTCATGCATGATAAGTAATCTGACTCCTACAAGTATTTAATTTCCTTTTAGGCTATAGCCTGTTAGAACAATTCCAGATTTTAAATAGTTTGGCATCAAATCTACAATCCTTCATAGAAAAAAAGCCTCAGTATTTATCCACTGAACAAGATTTTGTTCTTTTATCATTCTCCACAATTACTTTTTGCTGTGTTTCCTGCTGACATCTCTTGCATAAGAAATGCAGATGGCCACCTGCTCAGATCCTGTACCTCGCTCCCTTTCCTGTTTACACTACTTATTCTCAAAGAAAATGCCCACCCAAACTGCCACAATAGGATGCTTGCTCTAAAGATTTGGCTTTTCCAGTGGCAGACAGGATCTACAAAGGTTCCCCCAATTACTACGTCACTGAATTAGGCATGTATCTCCCTATAAGACTAGAATTTTGTGGTGGTATAGAAATGCTATACTTCAGCATCCTTCCTTTTCGCTCACTGTCATATCATCATCTCTCTCTCTGGACAATAAGGTACCAGAAAAGAGCAGGGAAGATTGCTGCTAGGAAAGGGAGGGATGGCCAGTTCCAGAAAGGCAGTCTGGACACTTGCCTGCATATGGGACTGATAACCCCACACACTTCAGCAATGCACAGAGCAGCAGAGATACAAGAAATTAAAGACAAAAACACAAGACAAGCATATACACTCCTAGGGCATATCCAGGAAGACTGAAATGAAAGCTCTGTGAGGACTGAGAACACTTGCTGTAGTTCTGGACTGGTATCTCAAAGCAGTTAGTTCTTTTCCGTGAAGAGTATACATACATTACTTCATCTTATTCTTTGTCTTTTTTGTTCTTTGGCTTAAGTTGCAGCCTACTGAAGAAGCAGTGTACAATACCCCTGCTGCGCTACAAGTCTCCTTTTCGGTTCAATTAATGAGCCATAAATAACACGATGAAGGTGTCAACAAAGAGTGTAATTTATCATAACTTGTCAGAGGGGTGATCCTTAGGAGGAGAATGCATTCGCAGTCTGGCGTAACACACAAAGATTTATTCCTTGCCTGGTACCTCCCTCTACTCCCTTGGCCTGCCAAAATTTATCTTGTGCTGGAACCCTCACAGGTGCACCACTTTGACAAATATGCTGTGAAGTCTGGTATTCATCACAGGCAAGTCTTTGTTGGGAAGGAGGCAGCAAGAAATAAATTTGTTTTAGAAAGAAGGTGCTTGTGATTCAATGTGCTCAGGGGTATGGGGAGAGGCAGACAGGCTCATTATTTTAAACTTCCCTGTATCTGCAAGAGAAGAAAATGAGGTAATGTAGTTGATGTGACATTATAGTCCCTGACTTCATTACTTGCTGCATGGTTAAACATGGACCTAGCTAATTGCTACTACTGCAGTCTTACTTAGCCTCATTTTTGCCTCACACTTGCCTTCAATGAATAGGGCAACTGATGGCTTCTAGTACATTTTGAGGAGGAAATTTTTCTCATGGACAAATCCCTTTGCATAAATTAAGATTCACCAGCTCAAAACCCAACTGGGTATGAAGATACTAAAACCATTTTCAAATTAATGAGAGAACACCATAAGACAGTACACTAAGTATGAGGAGATTATCTAAAACAGTAAGATTCAGAAAACCACACAGAGGCTGTGCTGGGATAAAAAGCCAAAACTATTGCATTGTTTGCATTGTTCTAGATTTACACCACCACAGCATTACACATCCAAGGGTAAATGTAGATTAGTGTCTTCCTTGACAAATACAAGCACAACATTGACAGACCTGAAACAGAGACTCACAGAGCCAAACCAGAAGTTTTCAGTATGCAGAAGTGAGGGCAAATTCCACCTGCACCTGAGAATTAGATGTCCACAGGAGCACATGCTGTCTGTAGAAGTCTGGACCAGTCATGAGGATTTACCACTGCCAACAACTACACTTGACATTCTGAATGCAAACTGGCCCAATTCTACCAGTACTGGGACTGAGTTTTAAAGTAATGCCATTACAGAGTACTAATATTAAAAAAATATCCAATTTCTCCAATCTTTGTATTGTGCCTGCCAGTTTTCTGACTGTGATACAGGAGAAGCTGAAGAGCAGAATATTAAAAAAAAAACAACAAAACCAAACCAAACAACAAAAAGCAAAGACTCTTTTGCAAGGAGGGAGATGCTATTTAAGACAAGCTTGACAGTCATTGTAATTTCTTGAGATTATTTCTAAGCACTGTGCTAATTATTTACCTAATTATTTAGTCACTGGATACCAAATTGCTAAGAAAGAATCACACAGATTTTGACAATTTAACTGAGTAATTTACTTACCCCCCTGTTAAAACTGAAAGGTGAGTTAAAAATTACAATTTCTATGTGCACAGCATGCTGAATATTCCTAACTAGCAAACCAAGTCTGTTATACATACACACAGATATCATCCTGCTCTTTGAATAGACACACTTCTATAGCAAATCACAATTGGTATCTCTCTCAAACATTAAAGTCCTGCTAGTACCAGAAATCGATTTAGGATTTATTTAACCTAACCTACGGATTTGAAAATTGAGTTTGCTTCAGCATTACAGCCATTCTTCCACCACTCTGAAGGGCCCCTTTACACCATGCAGGCTGTGAGGCTTCTTCCTCACCAAAACTGTCATTTCTTTTAAGCATTGGAAACTTTATTACACAGCACAATTCTGTTAGTTTTGTGCTTCTGAGGTTGACCTACCGCTATCAGTGTTTTTCATATCAAAAAATAAAAATGAGCTTTGCAGAGAACGACACAGTCAGGCTAGAAAAATTATTTTTCTTCTCTCTTTTCTTTTTTTTTCAAGAAAAAGAAGTTTTGAAACTTAGAACTGAGAGTCTCTTGGTTCAAGAAGTACCTAATCAGCATAACACCAGCAACCTGCTAAACAAATTAGCTGCTGTAGAGGCCTCCCACTGACACAGATCCAGGAAAGCTTTTGCTTTGTTTTTGCTTTGTTCTAAAGGTTGCCCTGGTCTGTTCCAGGGTCCACTTCCTCACACCATTTACTATCAGTTTCCTACAAGACAGATGCTGCAGGAGTTGTAACACATTAGAAACACTTTTGAAACCAATTATATCCAACATGTTTGAGTCTAGCTAGTGGTTTTTCCCTAATGCAATTTTAAAATCACCTGGCAGACTGATTTTCTGGGATAAAATTGCTTTCTGTTGACACAGCAAGGGCATCAGCTGCTTATATACTCCTGATAATTCTGTGCCAGGCTGTTCTCACCTCTGTCCAAGCGATTCTTACACATGGCAATATGCTCCATCTTAGCATATGACAGCATTATGTGGGATCCTGAGCATGGGCTTCTGGAGAAAGCAGGAAAAAAAGATAATCCCTCAATGTAAACAGCTCAAGGACTCAATCTCTTCACATAGATCTGCATTTGCAGGACACATAAGGACACATTAAGCATATATGTACATGAATAAACGTGTGGAGGATATCAAGACCTTTAACTGAGAAAAAAAATATCAGTGTTCCAAGAAAATATTTTCCACCAAAACATGGTCTATCTTACCCCCCTGTCAAATATAATTAAGGGGAGCACACACACAACCCATGCAGGGCTTAGGTCTCAGCATGCTTTGACACAGCTTTGGAGGTGGGTGGCAGAAGTAGCTTTAGGCCACTTCTCTCTTTTGCCTGATCGCGGTGTTGAGTGCAGTCCAAACTGACTCTTGCCAGAAGTTAGTTGCAGCTGGCATCAAAACAAAAACTGTATTTAATTAAGAGTTGGAAAATATTTTCCATTCTGTACTGGGAGAAAGATGAAAGCCTTGAAAATTTTGCAGAAGAGCTCTCTTAGATCAGTTAGCAGTCTAGCAGCTTAAGCATTTACCTGAGACAAGGATGCCAAGTAAGGCAGTACTAGAACTGGAACTTAACCATCCCACATGCTAAGCAGTTCTCTAATGGCTATGAGCTAGAGAGTTATTTAACACATATATCTGGCCTAGAAAACAATCATTATTTCAAATGGGATATCCCCAAAATGAGATTAAGAGGTACCAGAGCTTGTGCCAAAGTAAGCAGTCATCTCTCCCATGCCCCAGAAATTTGTCTGGTACATCCTCCTCAGCTGACAGGGTCCTTCCTCCCTTTCTGGTTGCACAGCAGTGACTATTCCTTATGGAAACATTAAAATTCCCATTTAGTCCATGGATGTAGCACTTCAGTTAAGACAAGATCTGTACCTCACACTCTAAACCGAAAAATTTCTTGTAATTTTCTCAAGTGTACTGAGGAAGCTAAATGTACTGAGAATGTACTGTGGAATCTAAACAGTATTTATCAACAGACACCTTATTATCAGACCATGTGATATGATGTGAAGTCAGTGCCTGGCAATCAAATACTGTCTGTTATCTCAGAGTAAACATTCTAGGTACACTGACCTGTGAAAAAATAAATGCACGTTTGCAAGAAAAAGAAAACATTTATACACATTTATTTATATATACACACACATCACAGGTAATTTTGTAAAAGCTGAAACTAACTCCTGTACACATCACTACCATCTTTCCTTTGAGCTCTGTATATTTCAAGTCATCTTCTGACTTCAACACAGCAGGGGTAAATCCATTTACTTGTAAAACAAAGCCAGACCTGTTTGGAGGTGGACACAATAATCAATCCACTTGCCACAGAGGCAGTAAGTGTTCATTTACCATTCCATGACCTGTAGCAATACAAATTATGCCTTTTGCCAGCAGGAGCCTTGCCAGCAGCAGTACATTGCAATGTTGTCAGCAATCAGTCACAACCATCCTTTGCAACCTTTTGTTTGCTGTTCATTAAGGTGAATTTATAGCAGCAGGATGGAAGCTTTTCTGGAGACCATCCTTCAGTTCTAAGTGACAATGCTGATGATGATTCAAGTCAGCACTTACCATTAAATTGCCCCATAGACTCTGTCTCTAGTGTTTCCACTCCCAGTTCAACTTTGTGCACTCTGAAGAAGGCAGCCCTTCCTCTGAGCAGTAAGGAAACCCTCTCTGTTCTTAGGGCCTGCATGCTACATGACTGCTGTATCCAAAAAGGCCCCAAAAGAACACCAAACTGCTCTGCAGAGCTATAAAGGATCTTATTAAAATGAGATTGAGATGTGTATGCAGGAGTTGACATATTATTCCTTGCAGTCCTGAATGCTAGCAGAGCTGGAACATACTGCCACAATTTTTTAGTAACTGTTTAACAACTGAATTCCCACCTAATTAGTAGAATTACCACAATAGAACATGTGGGGTTTTCCTTATAATACTATTAGCTTCATCCAAAATTTGATGAGCCATAAACCATGCCATTAATATCTAAATGTCTGTGGTCACTAAATTATACATAGCTGTGGGAAAACCTATCAGCTACTAGGCTAATTACTTCTTGAATAGGAACCTCAGCTGCAAGTTTCAAATACATCTCTTTTTTTCCTGTACTATTATAAGCTGCCAGTAATCAAGTAATGTACCCTATGCCCTACCACCAATGTTGATTTCTAAGTGACAGAAAGGCCATGAAGTTGGATTCAGTGCTTCATTTGGTTTGTAACAATCTGGATTTATGCCGTATATTAAGTACACTCAGTATACTGCATACTCTACCTCAGTTTACTTGGGCCTCTTTCAATCACCAGGATGACAAAAGAAGGAATTAAGATGGGCAAAAAACAGTGATTTGAGCTATGCTGCATCAGTGTTTGCTTCTGAAGACTAATTAAAATATTAGAGTTGAGACCCTGTCCATTCCCATATTCACAAGCCTCATCTATAAATTACAGCTACTGTAGAAACCCATGCCGTAACTCCAACAAGCTGCTTACTAATGACTGCTCATTAACTATTAATTGAAAAAAAAAAAGCAACATTAACAGGTCTGGAATATACACAGTTTTGTTATAACTAAAGAGCTCTGGCAAACGAGTGCTACTCTGAAGACTAAAAAATAAAAAATACTGCAAAGCTGGTCCATCTTAAGTCACAGATAAAACTTTGGCATCATCGCTTTCTTGATTGAATTTACATGTTTAATGATTTGAGGATTTCAATAGATTTTCTTTTTCTAAAGTTTTTATTTAGGCAATGTATATAATTTAAATTAAGGCATTAAATATATGAGGACTGATTTCTGTTACTTAACTGTCTTGCTTAACATCTATTAAACATGCTTTTCCTAGATAGCAACTTCATCTAATCTCACGATCATGTCACAAAGTGATTTCAAGTTATTTTTCATTTTCAGAATGTCTAAATGAATACTTGACCTCAATGTTTTGGGGTTTTTTTTTCCTTAGTTTGGCTTTTTTGTGGTTTTTTTGTTTGGTTTGGTTTTCCTTTCCTCTCACAATTGGCAATAATCAAAGACCAATTGAAGGTATTTTCCTTAAAAATCCATTTCCTTCGTGAAGCACAGAAGTAGGTCATGGTCACTTGCTTTCTTCTGGCCATGCCATCAGCCCAGAGTTAACTGAAGACCCCTAAGCATTCTCTTTTCCTACTCTCATGCTCTGCCTATTTGAGCTCAGTGCAATCTGAGGAAGAACTCTGCTGGCAGGGAACAATTCTTGTGGTGGTAAGGGAGATCTCTCTAAATTTTTCCCCTGGAATAGTTAAGACATGACAATTGCTTACAAATTGAAAGTCATTTCCTAAAGACAATTTCCCTAGACTGTCAAGGAAGCAGAAAGTCATCTTTTACCTAAATGACTTCTAGGGTACCAAGCAAGAGACAAAAAAATGGAGCAGAAGAACATATTTAAAGAATGAGTTTTGAGAAGCAACACACTGGTACATTACTCTGAGGACTACTGGCAGTGTAACAAGTGCAGTGATAGTGGGAAAAGTATGGGTCAGAGCTCCCAGAACTAAAGACTGAGAAGTGCCTTGAATGGGCAAAAATGTCCTGACAGACTTTAAATTATTTTGAGTAGACAAAGTAAGGTTAAATGACTTAACATAGCTTAGCCCTCGACAGATCTATCTAACTATAAATCCCACCATTACCAGTAAGACAAGTAAAGACACACCAAAACCAGACAGAGTCCCTGGCACATGAATTATGTGCCAGTCCTATACTGGCTTATAAGCCTACTTCAGTCAGGAGCAGCCTTCACCAGCTCCCATTAGGCCACTGACAAACACACACAGCCAAACCCATGGAAAGGTCAGAATGATCAGATTGCATCTAAGCCTGAACATAATAGGAAGACAGCAATTCTCTGGTGAAGAAAGACACCCTGGCACACTAGGAGGCTGTGTTACTGCCAGCTGGACCAAGTCTCACATTGATATTGTGTCAGGAAACAGCCATTACAAGCAGTGTTTACTAGCAGTATTTCACAATGAGGAAAATACTTTGCAAACGGTCTGAAGGTGGGAGGGGTCACAAACAGCATGAATGAAGAGAAGAATTCAAGTGATCTCAAATTGGAGAGGAGTATGAAACAAATGGCAGTTCAGCAAGGACAAAGGCAAAATACTCAGTGTGGGTGATGCTAAGTGACTGCATGAAACATGGGGTTGCAACCCTTCTGGGAGGATCTGATCCTGCTAAACATATGGAATGTGTTACTTGGCTGCAGTGCTCAAAGAAGTGCATAATGATGTAAGAAAACAACTGAAAAAACCTATTTGATTTATGATCTAGATACCAGAATACTGATCAGAGGAATCTACAGGTAACTGAAAGAGGAGTTATCATCATCATCATCCCTGACTCCTCAGGATAGCTGAAAGATTTTAACTAAAACAATGCAGTTTTAGATCAGACATCACTTATATCAGACATGGATTACCAGAGCAATTATGGAATGCCCACCTCTGGAGTTAGGCTGGGCATATGTCTGTTAGGAATGCTTTCCAGATAAAGCTCCTACCTGCAGAGACAGGAAAGGCTAAGGTGACCTCCCAAGGCACTTCCCAGTCCTATTCACTATTACCTTTTGTGTTAGCCAGAGTAAGCAATACTACAGAAATAACCTACAAATAATCCTCAAGCCACTGTATCCAAATACATGGCTTATTAGAACAGAAGTTACTTTAATAAGTATCTCAGGGATCAAAACAAACAACCCAGAAGGTGTTCTGTCAACCACTGATGACTAAAACTAAATAAAGCAAGCAGATGCTCTGCATCTTGGAAAGAAATCAGCATTCCAGCCCTGTGCAAGGCTCATTATACAATTATCCATGACCAACTGGCAGCAAACTATATTTCCTGTCTTAATACCATGAACTTCTTTTGCTCTTACACTTGCTTCTTCATTGGTTCCTCTTTACTCTATCATGCAGCATCCATAGCTCTGTAAATTTCTAAACCAGCAGAATTCACAACATAGACATTCAAATGATTGTTCACAGTAGCATCATAGTGAAAAAAGTTTCCATGCACATGCAAACCATGCAGATGTAAAGCAGACAGAATGTCTATGTAGTATAAAATACATTTTTCAGCTGAGAATTATCTCCACCCATAGTGTAAATAAGCCAACCAGAAATCAGCTAATTTTTACAAACACAAGGAATGAAAATGTAACAAGACTCTTCTATGGTCTTTTTTCCTGCAACTTATGTGAGGCAACTGCCTTTGATATGTAGGGACCACAGCTTTTGGAGCTGAATTCCAAGCTGGCATCACCAGCTTCTGAGTGACCATGATATGTCCTGTGATGACAACAAACAAAATCTCCCATTAGATTTTGCTTACCTGTCAAAGGTGCTATGAAAGCTAAATACACTGTTTTTGAGGTGCTTCGTAAGCCAAGGACAAGAGCAGCCAACAGTTTCAAATGCACTCTATCATTTACACAAGTACTTTTTTTAAGAGCTCAAGACCCTGCAGAAAATCAATGGGACTTGGTGCTTGTCTACATGGCCTTGTTCAAGTCCAGTTGAATCAATTTAAAGTGATAATTACTATGTATTAAACATCATTGTAATATTTCTAAGACTCCTCATTCAGAAGCATGGTGGCTTTCATTATTTTAATTCATTTTGGAAGTGTGCTCTAGTGCTCGTTTTGGCAAAACATCAGCCATCATTCTTTTTGCCCCAAAAATACAAAGATGCAGATTAGAAGAACCAAAAGAAACCAGAATATAGGTTCACAAACCCTTTATAGAAAGCAATCAATATTGAAAACAGTGATATAATCAAAGACAACATGGTGACTGTTAGCACTATTTTCCCTGGTTGATGTCACACACACACAAATAATTATTTCACCTGCTGTAAGTTTGCAATAAAGGCAAAAAAACCCCAATGTGTATTCCAGAGCCTCGTCAAGCAATCTATTCAAAGTAGCACAGGAATCAGGTACATCCTAACTGTCTTGCTTAATATTCCCTTAGGTGAATGATCCACCTCTTACTGGTGGAGTACAGGAACTTCACAACTGAATTTCAAGACTATTTTCTTTGCATTCCTCTTCAGAGAGAAAAAGTAAGTACAAAAATATCATTTCAAGCTTTCAAAGGAACACAATTTAATTCTAACATTCTTAGAAAACAATGGGTAGGACCAGTTGATTGACTAAGCAATGAGATGAAGGGAAACACTGGGTAATCCTAGGTCCTATGTTAGTTATGATTTTTACTGCACCAAGCAATATGACAACACAGAGAAGGAAAATGCAGCCCACCATCTGTGGGTCAGAATGCCAACAGCACTTGAATATTGACACTTGTAAAGCCAAGATAAATTAAACAGCAGGTGCTATTGCATGAAAATGAAGAGAAATGTTTCCTTGTATCTCCAGTTGCACAGAAAGAACAAAAAAAAAAAAAAAAAAAAAAAATTTTGCTTTGTGCCCTGAAACTGTACATCTTAGTTGTGGCACAAAGCAAATTCTCAAACTGATGGCCAGTTTTAGTAAAATCAGCAAGGTCCCAGGGCTCTGTTTTGCAACAGGCCACAGGCTGCTCCTGCAGCATAGGAGCATCCCTTTCTATTGGGGTTGTCATCAGAAAGCAAAATCTCCAACTCCTGAGAATTCAAAATGAGCTATGATCAGCCCATTTCATTAGTCCATAAACAATTTTACATTATTTTGCTAGAACACACTATATTAGTGAAGTTTCTTAAAATAATCATCTTATTTTATGTACAAAAATGAATATAGACTGAATAACAGGAAACAAAAGATTTTAGAAATACTGCCTCTCAATTTACACACACAACCTGCTGTGGCTTTAGATGTAAAGGTCCTCAAGATCAATTACTTATTGCACATGGGAAAATATAAGAGCTTTGTTTCACAACTACTTGACGATTACCTTGAAAAACAAGTCACAGAAATTATCAGTACCAATTCTACATTCATGCAATTCATGTTTTGTGTCTATCTGAAGCCTGGCTAGTTGCTACAGGGCCTTGCTGCTTTATTATCTTTGTCTATATATGTCAGAGTCATGTATCTATTATGCTATTTTGTTCCATCAAACCTGAGCCATCATTTCACTTCTTAGCAGAGGTGAAGAAAATTCTACCCACTACTCAAACAAACAAAAAAAAAAACCAAAACCACAGGAGCCTCTAAGGTGGAATTTCAAGGTAAATTTTTTTGTGTTCCTCCCTAGAAGGGAAGAGGAGACAGAGACATCCAGTGAAATGCACACAACAGCAAATGGAATGCAGAAAAATCCCCCCTAGCTAACATTAATAAAGGAGAGAGTTGGAAAAAGGAAAAAAATCCAAACTAAAACAACATTTAAAATATATTATATGGAGGGCTGGCTTATTTTGCCAAACCTTAATTCAAAAGGATGTTTTTGTTCCTGTTGTCCTATCTCTGCTTCTTTGCCTGAGCCTTCCTTTAAGTAGAAAAACATGGCAGTATTTTTAGCTGACCCACCCTGAGGGAGAAGAGAAGCTGAGTTCTGCAAAGTTGTCTGTTTTTTGTTTTGGTTTGGTTTTTTTTCCCCAGCACTTTTGTTAGCCATTCATGATATATCACAGCAACAAGATACTTATCAGCAGATTTTTTTTTAAATTCTTTTTTGATTTTAGCTTTTTGCTTAAAATTGTTAATGGGAAGTTGCAGCTTAGAGAGAAACCTTCCACACCCCACTATACAATGTAGCATTTCTTTGTGTCTGCAAGAATGGCCTCCCCTTGGTCCACAAGAGACAGAATAAGCATGCACAAAACACTCAGACCTCACTCGATGCTCTAATGCAGTAAAATATTTCAGATTTTCCTATTTGAAAAAGCCCTTGAAAATGTGATTTCTAACGTAAATCACAACATTTAAATCATTCCATATTTGTTATCAGCCCAGCAGGGCTCTGGAGGCAGAGATCTGAGCTGTTCAGGTAGTCACAGATTTGATGACAAGACCTAAATTACATAGCAGCAAAACTAACCAGGATACATTTACAGTTAGTCAATAGCCAGTTATTAGTTCATGTTTTTTTCCAATTGTACACTGTGTATTCCAGTCTGTTTTTAAAAAAGAATCAGTTCTGTTCAGCTATGAGTTTTTCCTTCCTCTCTTTATATTTGGAGGCCATTATTTAGCTATTTATTTTTGGTAATAAAGTCTGCAGGCATCACTGTTGAAATTAATAAAATCCCCACCACAAATGCAGCAGTCTGGCACTTTCTTCATTGACTAGGGAATGAGCTGGCAAAGCTAAAAGCTTAAGCCAAGCTTTTAAGATTTTTCTGATTCCTCTCTCTCAATCCCCTACTCTCCCTCCCCCCCTTAAATCTTGGAGTAAAAGAAGATTAGTGCAGATGGATGAAAATATTTTTTCCACTTCAGCATTTGCTGTCACTATTCAGTGCTAAGCAGGTTCTCATATGGTGTCACTGGAAAGATGGAAATTCCTGCTTCTCTCTTAAACGTAATCACCTTGCCTCAAAGAAGGAAAAAAATTGAAAAACAAAGCAAAACAAAACAACACAAAAACCAGTTTATTTTGCCTGGGTTTCCTGTGATTTATCCACCAGGATAAGCTGTAAACACAGGAACATCTCAAATTGATGCCTTGCGTTTTATGAAAGTTGAGCTGGCTCCTTCTGCACCACACCAATCTCTTTCTGGCTCACAGTGCCCAGCCAGTAAATTGACCTGGACCCAGGAAAGATGAAAATATGCAGACTTAAAGTAATCCCCCTTGCTGAGCACGCAGGCACATGGCTGGATTAAGTGGGGAAGGGAGTGCGGGGGGGAGTAACTGCAGTAAGAGGGAGGCTTCAGGCCCTGATGGCCACCTCCTCCTCTGCAGCTGGGCCAGCTGCTGCAACCAGCACTAGCCCAGCACAGGCAGGAGTTCTGGCAGTTCCCTGCCACTTGGACCTATTTACAGACCCATTTATACTTGACTTAATTAAGCACAAATGAACGAATTCACAGCCACAGGACTCTGTCTTGTACTTTCATAGTGAAACAGGTCACTTACCATGAGGAACACAATAAGCAAAACTGAAACTATTAGTGTGAGGTTTGTACATGCTGAAATACTGTAACATCAAGTGAACTACAAACCAAGATGTAAGCAAAGACTTTCATCCCCAAATGTTAACTTCGAAAAGAATCAGATTACTAATGAGTCCATACTCCTAATAAATATTCAAATTACAACTGGATTGAGACAAGTGATCACTTAAGCTTTCCTAGAAGTGGCCACATTTCCAATTTTGATGTAACAGCATGAAATGTCTTCACACCACCCTCATCTCCATCAGGGGAAAAAAATATAGCTGCTTATGTAGTCACATGAGGATAAATGACTGTTTTTTCACAAACAGCCAATGTTAAGCTGTACCTTGGTAAATGCTATTTGAAAATAACGTTTTACTTCATAAATATCACATAGTTAAGTTTGGTTTAGTAACCACCTTTTCTTTCAGTTAGAAAAGAAACATTTGAATTAACAACAGTTCTGCATAAAGAGAGAAATCCACCTCAGAAATCTCTGCATGTCATCTGAACTAGCTTTGTCCATCATAATGAGTATATTTTCAGTTCTGAAGCCCATGGATTATCTGAAAACAACAATATGAAAAGCCCATGGTATCCAGCAGCTCTGCAGGCCATCAGTTTATGTGGATACTAGGATGCTCTGTATCTTCCCTTCCACTGCTCCTCCTCTTGTAATACAACCCTGATTTCTTATAACCTATCCCCTTCTAGCCCCTCAGCCTATTCTAATGGCTTTAAATTCCTACAGCATCTTGATCCCACCTTAGGAAGAGCTGTGGATCTATGCAGTGCTGGATTCTGGTTCTGAACAAGCTGAAGGTCTGCCAACAGCTCAGAGAATTTTGAGATTCACTGAAATTTAGTCTTCTTCACACACAGTATTCCTTAATCCTGGTAATCAAAAATAAACTATGGTAAATAAGTGATTTTGGGAAATGGTAAATAAGTTCCCCCCTTATTTAGATTGTAGCAGCTAGGATCTCTCATACTAGTCCAAATGTGCAATAGACTCCAGAGCGTTCACAGAACTGCTGTATTTTTTCAAGATAAAAGTTGTGGTAAACACTATATTCAAACAAGTTAGTTACAAGTGAACCTCTAACAGTGACAACTCTGGGTTCTTTCTTACTGATACATTTATATATTAAAACCACAATAAACAAATGTGCCAGAAATCAACAATTCCTGTGTCACGTTTGCAGGAAGTTTTTAATATCAGTTGCTGTCTCATGTAATATTAACAAAAAAACCACTCCGAATTTGGTAATTTATAGAAACTGCTAATGTGGAGAACTCCTAATTTGCATCCAAACCCTGTTACCACTGGCTATCAAACAACTCATGGCACCTTGCAAGTCCTTCCTGTGTTGTACATGGCAGACGTAATGAAATCTGTTTTGTTTACTGGAGTCATTTTGCAGATTTTGGATCCAAATCCAATTTTAGAGGAGAAAAACTTCTACTCTAATACTTCAAGATGTCTTCATACCTTGGATTGAGTAAGGTTAAGAAAGCTTATAATGCATGTTTTTCTGCAGAGGAGACCTATAAATGGGAAGAAATACAGCTGAACAAAGTGCAGGCAAAGCCTGGCTGTGCTGGTTGACACTAACAGTGTTACCATCAGGAGTACCACTATAAATCCACATTATTTATTAAATTGCAAAATAATGTTTATTCTCACGGTTAAAGACAAACCCAAACACCTTTAGAACTGCTTTTCTGGATGCTTTAGAAGCTCATATTTTGAGTGATATTGCTAAATAAAACTTCACTGATTGTATTGGCTAAAAATTATTTAAAAAAAATCATAAACTGGGAACTAACTAATGATAAGCAAATAATATTTAAATAGTCTTCCAAAACGACTTTCTAGCAAATGCTGTCAAGAATTTAAAGTTTTCCTTCTGCCACTGTTGCAGCTGACATCCTGACCACAGAACAGTGGGATTATACAAAGCTGTACACTCATTGCCAGAATCTGTTTTCTGAAAGAGAAGGAGGTGAAAAATATTCAGTACACTTCCTTTCTTCTGTAAATGTTGATTTCCCCTGCATTTGGTGAAAGCGTGTGCTTGAACAATCCATGTGCTGGAATGTTGATGTGATCTATGCTACAGCATAGCTCCACTACACAAATTACTTCTAAAATCAGAAAAAAAGAGGAAAAGCTTTTCCCAGAAACTGCTACGTTTGCAAAGGCAGTTCAAGGTCACATCGCTTATATTGTCACAGTTTGATATTTTTTCATACATCAATTCAGTATCTATTCAAGATAGGACATCCTCAAAGGCTCTGAGAAGCACTCTTTCCTCTGAGGTAGGAAAGGGTAAATAATCCTATTTACAGCCAGACTTCCAAAAGTCTGTAGCCTGTAGCCTGGCTAGGCTACAGGGCTTCCAGATTTCACATGTTTAAGAAAATACAAAACACTGTTCCACCAAGCACACACAGCTTGTAATCAAAACAGCCTTGTTATTTTCAGGGCACTTTAAGTGGAAGCAGATTTTGTCTTTTCTTTGTATATAAAACACTGTAGGTACTCCTAAAAGTGTATCCATTACAAATAATTCCTTTTCTTTGGTAACTTAGTTTGCAGAAGAGCTTTTAAAATTTTTTAAAGGTCTTCACAGCATTAACTGATGTTACTCTGGTAAATTTCACTATGCCCATTGCCTGCCCAAATAATAATTTCTCGTAATGACAAGAACCCTGTACATCACAACACAGGAGAAAAAAGTACAGGAAGAAAGTGGACTCCACCATTCAAGCCACTGATACCTGAATTTCAGGGACCCTTCTACTCTGCTGAGTAAAGCAGCAGACCCAGCTGACACTACTTCAGCTGTCATGTTTTCAGCCACCTGGTCAGTGCCAGCCTCCCACAGTAAAGTTGGAAGAGTCAAGATCAATTCTAAGATGCCATCTGATGACACCACACATGATCAAAAAAACTTGAACAATGTGAATTTTATTGGTCACCTTAGCATCACAGCCTTCTTGGCAAGCATGAGTTTGGCCTGCAGAAGCTCATGACCCCAGCACACATCCAGCTCACTATGAGCCCTGTGTTTTAGTTATGTTTTGCAACAGACCACTGACCCCATCTGTTCCAGACTGCCTGCAGACAGCTAGAAACAACATTTGAGAAAGTTGCCATGTCCCATTGAACACCAGTTAACACATGGGTCATGCTTCTGTCATCCATATTCAGAGGCCTATAATACAAGAAGCCATTATAGATTTGTGATAATTATGTTCTTCTTTACTAATCCTTCATAAAGTCATTTTGAAGAGAAGCTACTATAGCATTATTAAGAGCATGGAAATGAGTCAACTGGTAAGGAGTATCCAAGGTTCTGTTTCCACACCGTTTTCTTACCATGTGTGTATATTGCCTGTGCTGTGAGCTGTATGGACTTGTTCCGTGTTCCCACATCCCTAATGCTTTACATCTCTCTAAAGTCTGTAATTCCCCTGTATTGAATCGTACATTGCACTCATTTCCTTCAGCAGAAAATACAACAGGGACAACAAAAAAACCAAACTTCACTTTGAGGGATCTTAAATTGATTTTTCAAAAGAATTCAGACAAGCAATTGGCCCTGCACATAGTACAAATCCTTGCCAATAATTAGGGCTGTAAGAACAGTGAGTTCTCTCCAAGGCACTATCTAAAAAAGCAAAATGTCTGCCCTGGGGAGGCCTGATCCAAACCCAGCTGTGTGCTCCCCTTCACCTGAACTCCACCAGCCCTAAGGCTTTTCTGCTCTGTCCCACCTGCCCGGCCAGCAGAGAGCAGGATCCTGACAGGAAGCCAACAAGAGGTGCCCACCAGATACTGCCACAGCTCACTGCAGCCCTGCAAAAGCTTCCCTTCAACCTAAAAAACTTGAACAGCATGTGTTGTCCCACATACATTCCAAATCATTGTACATTTACATTTTAAGTTAACTTTCACTGACTTATGTGATACAGCAGGTTGCTTTATTATCTTATTAAGGTATGTTTCATCATTTCTGTTAACATTTGCTTTCAAGCCTTATTCTATTCATCATGTGCTTTGGCTGGCTATGATTTTAATCACTAATAGCCAGTAAATAAATGACCCTACTTAAGCAGGGACCGCAAGTGTAAGCAGAGCACAAAGCAACACAGATTTTGCATTTCAAATTCTTCCTTGAGAAATTATTGTCAGTATTACAAATATAGACACATTCTGTGGTTTGCTCCACCAGGATCTTACAGACAATCAACATGGTGAGAATTCTCCCTTGGTTGCAACAAGCCACAAAGCACCAATAAAAAGCATTTAAGGCAGCAATGGACATCCCAGGTCTGAAAGAGTGTTCACAGGTGCAAATATCAGCAAACCAAACAGAGGTAAGCTAAATCCTAACAAACTACAAAGGAGATAGAAAACTGATGGACTTGTAACTTTAGCAACACTAGAAGAATTACATGTCCTAAACACTCTCTAGTACAAGATAATTAATGTTTCTTATAGAAAGTAATTCATCAGCCACTTTACCTCATTCGCCCCCTCCATCTCCAGCAGAGAACCCTCTTTAATGCCCCCAAGAGTATTAGACTTGAACAAGGGCAAATACTACAGATTCAGTATATGTAAAAAGTTATGTAATTTTTGCTATTTATCAGTTGGCTATTAAAATATGATACTGTTAGGACTGCATCAACTTGCAGGAGAAGAGACTGGAAAAATTCCAGTATTTCAAGGTAACACAGAAAGAAGGGTTATAAACACAGTTCAAGGAAAAAAAAAAAAAAGGAAAAATGACAAGATGAGGGGGAAGAAATGCATAAGAATAATGACTCCAGAACTTTTTCTGGGTCTGTACTTCCCTGTTCAGAGAGCCACAGCTGAGACAATGCAGCTGGCTCTGTGACAAATGTGAAAAAATAAGCCAATTTGAGCTGGTTGTTAGCAGTCGGAGCACAGAGTCTCAGATAAATGAGTGTCTGCCTCAGGTATGGCAGCAGATCTTCCTGAACCATTCCTGAGAGACTTGCCAGGACTGCAGCAGCCCTCAGCCATCAAAAGCAGCAAGAAAGTTCTCTTCAGTCTCCCATCCCTGTGGTAAAAGGTGACCTTGGAGCAGAATTTTCTTCTTTATGCCCTCTGCTCCTCATACAAACTCCATTCTTTGTCCTGTCTTAGAGCTAGACATGTTGTCTTATTTAACAGAAGATAAAACCAACACGTTTCCCAGCACAGTTGCTCAAACTGATCTGTGTGGGTTGTCACACCTCCAACTCATCACTGTGTCTAACTCGAAGAGGTATTTTCAGCCTGATCTGATGTTTGCCAGGAGTCCCAGTTTGGCTCAAAAGCTCTCATCTTTCTATCCTCATTCAAGCTACCAGCCTCTTATCAGGGAATGGCATGCTGAGAAGAGTCCATGCAGCACCCTCTGCCTTCTTCCCTTTCTATTTACTGAGGCCATTTCTTCCTCACATAAGTATTTTACCTGCTGATGCTGCTCCACCTATTTTTATTTTTTTTCCCCTAGGGAAACGGGAAGAAACACAAACACACCAAACACACCAAACCCACAACAAAAACAAAAACAAAACAAACCAAAAAAAAACCAAAAAAAACCCCCCACAAACAAAAAACCCACAAACAAACAAAAAAAACAAAACCCCAAACCAAACCAAAAAAAAACTACCCATGGTAGCACTGTTCACCCACCCTTGTGTTCAAAGCATTACAAAGTAATAACAACATCCATGGCTCCTTTCCTCCTTCCCTAATTCCAGAGTACAAGGAGCCACGTAGAGCAATCCTTGACCAGGGTTGAGGAAGAAGGGTTGAAAGAGAGAAAAAACGTATAGGGAAGGAACAAAGAAGGACCAAGGTGGGGGGAGGGGGACGGGACGGGACGACACAACCGAAACACAAAACAAAAGCATAAAACTACTTAAATACTGAGGAAAAGGAAGGGACCTGACAATTCCTTTCAAAGAGGAAACTGAGCTATGGGCCTGTTGTCTACTTCTGACCAACCATATGGTCAGAAGGTTTCTTTCAAGTGCCAAAACTTCACAAAGAGATGGAGGTAGCTCCATGTGCAGAACTCCAAGTCTTCCCAGCAGGTGAGGGGGCAGCCATACATACACACAGCTCTCGTGAAACATTTCCCATTCAAAACTTCCTTCTGTTCTGAGACTGCACGGTGGTTTCCTATGTGAATGCTCATATCCTCACACCACACATAATAATGGAGTATGCTACTTTCAAGCAACAAAATAGTACCATTTCCATGGCAATAGGAAGGAATTTGGCAAGACTACTTGATAGACTCAGTCTGGTGCGTTTTTGAGAAAAAAAAAAACAAGTGAATCTCTCAGTACTTAGTGTAAGATTCTCTATTACCTATCCAGTTTACTGGGAGGCTCAGGAATGTCTATTTAATGGGAGATCTGCACTAGAAAAACTTACTTATTGATAGTAACACACCAAGGCTGCACTTGAGCTTGTCACCATATCAGCAAAAGGTGAATGAATGCCTATGTGGAAGAATCTGCAATACCTGTTTACAGAAAAAACATGCAGTATTTGAAATGGAGTCCAAGCACCTTTGAGGATGCCTCATAAAACAATTTTCCATGGGTTGCTGGGATTTATCAGGCACTTGTGATTGTGACCTGTCCCAGCAATCACATTTGATTACAATACATTACCCCAATTACATGTGGGGAGTAAAACAAATGGAGGTAGAAGGACTCTCCCAAGGCCACCTAACAGATCAATGACCAAGTCACCAATACAAGCAAACCCAGGTGTCCCAACTCTGCACACTCTTCTCTCTTATGAGAGAACCTTGCAGGAAGATTTCAGTCTCTTGGAGATGGCCTGCATTTAATCCATGCTTAAAAATGATTCTTGCAGAGATCTGCTTTTATAAGTACACAGGCTTGCTCTCCCCTTTCATTTTCTTTCAGCTTCTGGGAAGACTTCATCAGCCTCAGCCTTATGGGACAGGGATTGGCCTGTGGCCATGCATTTCACACTTGGTTTCATGAGCAAAATCTAAACAGGCCTCAATTGCAAAGACCACTGTGAGCAGCTGACATGCAGATGGATTTTCTGGGGAGGGCAACATAGTTAAGAGTTTTTTTAAATCTATCAAACGTTTAGAAACACTTCCGAGACCAGAAAATAAACTTCCTGTGTCACATTTTATGTTTCAAACAGTTTAGCAGCTGAAATAGCAACCTTTTAATGTGACTATTTCATAGTTTGTGCCACTCAACTTACGGAAAATTGTAAAATATACTTAATCTGTACAGGTCTTTTGTGGGAAAGAAAAATAACTTTCCAGAAGTAGTCTTTGGTGTGGTGGGTTTTTTATATATTTTATAAAAATAAAGCCTGAAAGAATGGTAAGGACATTAGTTACACGTTAGTTTCCAAATGTCAAATAAACTCTCCTCTAAGAGCAAGCATCAGCAGTAACTCAGTAGCTTCATTTCATAGAGGCTCCTGCAATCATCTTGGGTTTTGATCCACACAGACACTTGCCTTACTAGCATTTATGGAAACATCAGTCCCATGTCTCAAAGTTACCAACCAAACAGCACTTTAAATTCATCAAAAGCAGGCATTACATTTTATTGGATTACAATTAGTGAGGGACCAAAACCCAAGCCCTACAATCCTCTCAAAATGTAAACAAACTTACAAACCCACAAGTAGGCCCCTCTCATTTTGAGATCAGAAATAAGTAAAACAAACAGCAAATTTATATCTTGCATTTTTCCAGGTCGGGACAAGCCTTGAGGCTAAAAATCTTCATAACTCTCACAAGCACATGACAGAACATCAGTAGGAAAAAAAGAACAGGAACGAGTAAAATTAAATTAAGAAGTGATCAAGAATAATGCTTTGTAGTGACATTTCTCTCAGTAAAAATATTGCAGTCATTGATGGATAAGCATCCTAGGACCTCAGGGCTCCAGTACCTGAATTAACAGGACTATACAAACACTTCATTTGCAGCTGCCTTTTGTATTTGTCCACAAAAGGAGATAGATACACACACACAAAAGCAAAACTTTGAGGTTATGGATAATGAGCAATATGGGCAGAGAAGTAACAAATGGTAAACCAAACCAACCTAATTTCAAAAAATTATTATTACAATAGGACAGAACTGCAGTGTTATAAAAGATAATGCAGAAGTGTAGATGGCTGGGAAATTAGGGATGGCAGGGGTAGGTGCTGTCCCAGGCTGTGGCCCAACCCCTTCCCAGAAGCCCTTTGTATTACCATAAACATCAGAGTGAATCCTTTCTCTGAGCCAGCAGCCTAAGCCTTAACTCTTGAAAAGTATTTGGGTTTAGCAGCAGGTAAAACAATATTCATTATCTCAGTCACAGAAACACCTGGAGAATTTTTAAGCATACAAAGGTAAAGTAAGAAAGCCACATAGACATTAATTTACAGTACTAGAGATAATACAACAAGCCTCTGTGTAACAGGCACATTGCTTTTATACCTGATAATGTGTCCAAACAAAGATTTCATGAAAAGCATTTAACATGTCTGACAGACAAGAACCCTCCACCATTTAGGTTTTAAGCCCACAGTACAGACACTAGTTATAGGTGGAAATTACAGGATCTCAGTGGTATTTCTGTCACATGGCAGGCTTTATTTTGTTTAATTTAACAATAAACTCATTATATTAACTGAATTCAATAGTAACAGTGGGGGGAATCCTGTTAATTTAATCTTGAACATCAGAGAGCCTCTGATGTGCTAAAAGAACAAACACAAAAGGAATTAGAGGAATGGTTTCATAAAGAGGAAGTTTCCATTTCCTCAGAACACTCATACTGAATTTAAAAAGGCTACGTCAGATTTAATATTAAATGCTTCAGACATATGGTTACTGTTTGAGACAGGATACTGGGCTTGATTTGACCTAGGGGAGCCCTTGCTACATTTTTTCATATGGAGTAATCCTATGTAGTTGTTGCCATAAAAAGACACCATTTTTACCCCTATTAGGACACGGGAAAGATAAGCAATGCCATTCTTCATCCTTCTTTTAATGCAGAAAGCAGGAACAGTTCCATACACATCCCAGCCCAGACAACAGCTATTAGCTAGCAGTGACCATCACACTGGTCTGCTTGGGCACAAAGTGACACCAGTGACAGAGGATTTGGGATGAAACTCAAAGGTCTGTTCTTAAATGACTTCACAGGGGTTACAGCAAGCTCCACAGATTGCTCCACTGTATTAATTCGTGTATTTCTTGACTTTATTGGGAGAGCACCTTGGAGCATTTGACACACCCTCCTCCTCCTTCTCTCTTATTCACCTATTTGAGAAAACCTGCCACTCCCTGAAAGTAGCTGTAGCAGCAAGAGAAATGGGCATTACCTCAATGCATTCCAATGCTTTCTGTAAGCAGAGCCAAGGAGAGACATTTGGAAACAGACACTGAACATGCATATTAATTTCCTACACAGGTATTTCCTCTGCTCCATACAGGTGATAACTGCTGATCTGTGGGGATCCAAATCCTTGGACTTGCATTCCCCAAACAGAAAGCAGTGTAAAAGGTGGGGTCTGCCAAGATGAAAAGCACATGGGATTATGCTTTGGAATTTTGGAATCAAAGGCACATTCAACAGCAGCAAAGGGAAGAGTTGGAAAAAAGGCACATTTACTCCTGGCACATACACTTGCCCTAATACAGGAGCAGAAGTCACTCCCACTCATGACAATATTCTCAGATGAGGCCATGGGCAGTGTCTACACCTTCCTGCTGTACTACTGTGCAGATAGACTCACAGCACCCACAGCCAAAACCTCCAGAGATCATATAAATGACCCACGGACACACCTACAGACCAATGAGGAGACAACTTGGGCAGGTTTCTGGCAGCCAACAGATCTACCCAAAACAGCACTTCCAGAATGGAAATGTAACAGACAAAGCTGATTAACTGCACAAGAAATTGCAGTTATCTTACCCACTCACATACACCTAGAACAAACTAACAACAGGAGAGACTGTAGGAGGGACTTCATGTAAGCTGATGGATCTTATCAATTTTCCTTTTGAAAGGAAATTCAAGTTAACTTTGCTAATGGATATTACCAGATGGAAGAGACGAGACTATCTCTGCTAGATCCTGATTAACAACTAATCTTCTGAGATAGACATCGTGTGATAAGCAGTTTAACTCTCTCACAATATTCAACAGAAGAAATTAATCTGTGAGTTTTCATAAATTGGTGACCTGAAGACAACATTTGGCAGCAGGCAACACAGACCATACTCAGACAGGCAAGCTTATGGGCTTCTGGCATCACTAAGCACATCACTGCAATTAACTCTGAAAAACACAGCAATTCTTTTTCCCATGCTTTGTGGGCATCTACTAATGAAGCCTCAATAAAGCCACAGATTCCATGGTAATAAAAGCATTATTTACACTTTTCCCACTAGCAGAAAAGGAGACACAGACAGGTTATGAGCCTTTCACAACCTCTTGTAACAATCTGCTCACAGAGCTATTAACAAATGCCCGGATTTCCGAGTCCTTCATCCCCTGCTCCCTTGGAATATAACATTCCTCTTAGCTGCTAATTTTGTGCAGAAAACATTTTTGTGAAGGTGCTGTCTAGTACAAAAAAAAAGGAGACACTGGTAAGCAAGACTCTACCTCTGAACTAAAGAGAGAGGCCCCACCTATTCTGGCCTCCAGGCAGAGAACACTCAGCCTTGTTCTTTAAGTCCAGATGCAGAGACTCCTAAAGAAATGCTGACCAGAATGAAATGACTCTGATACTCCGTGCAGCCTGGTTTGAGGGAGGGCAAGAAAAGCAAGGTAGGAGAAAGAGAGGAGGGAAAAAGAACAATGACACTCGGAGATAAGTGAAACCAGAGGTAAAACTCCAGTCTCTACCTGAATAAATTTTATACTTTTTTTTCTCTTTTTATATTCTGGTTTTAACTATAAAAATCCAAAAATAAAATGATACCACAAGCATCCGTCAGGACATTTGTTTGGGAACGATCCTAACACCAATGCAAGGTGCAAGGACCAGAGTCCTTTCAAGCCAGCTCGATAATTTTCTTAATAACACCAGTGCATACATCCAGACTTGAGCAAAAGGCACCAGTAAATTAAATGCAGTGCTAGAAGCCTCAAAATGTTGAATTCTGAACCACACTGATGCAGCTAGGACAGCTTCTTAATCCACAGCTTCTTGATGATTTGTTTGAAAGTACAACCTCAGTACCAGCCTGTTGCTACAGGAAATGTTCCTGAATGCATGACTATAGTGTGATAAATAAATTCAAGGCTAAGCTCCTGCCCTTTGCCACAGTTTCTCTCTTTTAGATAGCAGGATAAAATTGCAATAAACTGATTACAAGGTTCTTTTCAATGCTCAAAGCCCACATAAGAGCCAAAGGACTCAACACAGAATACCAAGATATGAGAAACAGAAGTAGGTTTAACAGATCCAATGCACCTACCTCTCCTACATACCTCTCCAGAACAGGACTCCATTCCTGTGCTGCCATGGCAGAGTCTGCTCATGAGTACTCTTCATTAAACAAAAGTAACAGAAAGCTAGAAATGTGTTTTGTGCTATTTAGGTGTGTAATCAATAATGAGTTCCTTTACAGTAAAGCAACATGCACCTTCCCTGTGTGTACAGCCAGACTCCTGGAAAGCAGTCCAACAACACCCTCGGCCAGGGTGTCTTCACGTTTCTGCCTGTTTGCTGAGACACTTTGAAAGATACAAATACTCCAGGCCACACAGTGATGAAGAACTTATTAGTTATTAATTTGCACAATGAAAAGGAAAATAAAAGCAGACAGATTAATCAAGACCTGAACTACAAACACTGCAGCTCACTTCCCTGGGAACTTCTTAGTAGGAATGTTTCTGTACACAGTTGCTGGGCACTATAAACCAATAACACTGAGGGTTTACCCGATGGACCAACAGACATCATAAGTGGACAGTGCTCTCGTTTCCTGAGCTCAATTTTCTAAAGTAATTTCCTTTCAATGTTAAACTTTGGAATTATTTTTTTAAACCCAAATCTACATAACTGGCCATAAAACAATTGTGAGCATTAAACAGCTAAAAGTGGAAAACAGCTACGTAGAACCTCCCTATTTCAACTGTCTTCTAAATACTGCCTGACTTAAAATGGACAGGTAGCCAAGTGTTTTATAAATACCACATTTAGCCTGCTGCTAATTCCAGAACAGAAATTTAAGAGCAAATCATTGTAAAGATTTCCCTAACTTTACATTACAGGGGTCTATTATTCCCCTTCTCAGATATGTTTATCAGCAGCTCTTGGAGCTTTGCATGCTGGAGAGATTGACTGAATACACTACAAATTTAGTTTTTCACCCAGTATTAAGTGCACATCAAACTTCATTAGAAACAGTGTGCTCAACACCTATCTGATAGGCCATGTGGTAACTGCCCAAAGGTCAGAGGGAGTGTTTTGGGAAAAAGAAAAAAAAAAAAAAAAAAAACTGCTTAAACAAGTAACAGATAAGCAATATTATTATGAAATAGCAGCATCGTTTCTAAATGATGTGCATATTTTACACTAAATCAGCACATAAGCTTGATGAAAATCTGTACAAAATTTGTTGCAATTACAAAATACTGCCTTATGGAAGTTATTAGTAATCCTTAAGATATGCACTGTAAAAAGGTATCCTACTATATTGCCAACATTGGGGAGCACTTGTGCCACACCAAAAACATTCCTTTGCTATTAGATGCCAAAGGCTGTTAAGGGATACATTCAAATAACACCATCTAACAATTAGACTGCAGAAGGAGCAGTGGCTTATGCTCAGAAAGAGACACATGCAATTGAAAAATGTTACCTGGCGTTTATAACAACTGTAAGGAGAAAATTCAATTTCATTACAGGCCAGATTGGGCTAAATTCAAAGCTAGCTCAGGGCCACAGCCATTTGAGTGTGAAAGCCTCCAGGGATGGAGATCCAATACCTTCTCTGGGAAATCTGGACCAGCATTCAACTACCCCCGTACCCAGCAGGAATCACCCTCATAGGCTGCTGCCTCTCATGCTTTTGCTGTGCACACATCTGAGAAAAGTTTGCTTCTACTCTCTATGCATCAAAGCCAAAGAATGCAATGAGATCCCACCCCATACTCTTAACTTCCTTGCTGTCTCCTGAACATACATAGCCAGCTCACTCAGCTGCTTGGCATTTGCCACTGCTGCAGCTCCCCTGACCATCTTAACGGCCACAGGAGAGGAGAGGTTGGGAGGGATCTCTCCTTCTCTCCCATATATTCTGTGTGAACACAGAACAACCTTCAAAGATCTTAATTTTGTCCTCTATACCATGGTGAAAATTTTGAAGTTTTCAGGTTGCTCCTGGGAATCATACCATGCTCTCTTCTGAAGGATCCACTAATAATTCTTAAAACCTGAAGTATAGAGCTTATACTTCTAATCCTCTCGGTCACATTGCAGCACTAAAAACATGAACAGAGGGGTCAGGAAAATCCAAAGGAAGGATCAAGCCATACATGCTACCTGCGCAAGTCTGAACCTATACATCCAGATCATGAAGAGTCTGATTTCAGGGGATTGCTAAAATTGATCTTTAAGGATGACAAGTTAAATGCCAGTGTAATTCATGATTTACAGCTGATAGCAATAGCCAGCTCATGTTAACTGCCAATTCAAAACAACTGCTCCCCAGGTAACAAAAGAGACAAAGCTTTAGTACTTATATGGACAAAAAAAAAAAAAAAAAAAAAAAAAAAAAAAAAAAAAGAAGAAACCCCAAAGCCCTCATTTCCTTCCTGATAAATTTTACAGTGCAGTTAAGCTTTGGTAGTACAAAGAAAAGAGGGCAGCACAATCAAAATAAAATCTAGTCATCAATTATACATAGAGCATTCTGAGCTGGATTCAAATCTCTCACTTTTTTTAGCACCACTTGTTTACTGTGGGAGTTTTCCTTTTCCCCTCTCCTTTTTGTGCTTAATCTGGAAGATTTTGATTAGTAAAACATTAATTTTTTATGCTCCATATTTTCCATTCTTCTTTGGTTTTGTTTCTCATCATCTAAGACAAAAGCAGGATCTTCAGTCACCCTCCAGCTTTTTCAACCCTCATATAATAGGTTATAAGCAACATGTTCATTACCATCATCCAGATAATTAGAATGTCTGTCTGTAATATAAAAAGAAATGTTACCTCAGAAAAGCACTCTCTAAGGAGGAGACACTTCAGAGTTCATGGGTTTTAAAACTAAGCTCGTATTTTACTAACAAGATACAAAAATCATTTTCAGAACTTATTTTCACAGAATTCACAGGTACACTTACAGAGAAGAAGCTCTGAAAACCTTTTGTCTGAAAAGGGCCCCTATGGAAAAAGCCCTTTGATTGCCTTGGACAAGATGACATTATGAAAAAAAAATTAAATATCAGGAAGCACAAAGTTAATATAGTATTAAATTATTTCATCACAACACAGTCACTTTTTTTCAGGAACAAACCTTGCTATTTTCAGGCAGGCTTTCCCACAGTCACAAAAGATGATTAGAGATCCAGGAGGCGAGTCAAGCCTCACAACTGTGTGCTGTCCCAGCCTTGTAAAGGCAAAGCAGGTATTGCACATCTCAGGCATGTGCTATATTGTGATCAGAGTAACTGAAGTGCAGTGCAGAGGGGGGAACAGAAAGGAACCCAAGTTGTGAACAGACCAAGACCTGACTTCAGTATTTCTCAAGTATTTACCTCTCTTTGCTTCCATGCACTTAAGACGTAAACATTTGCATCACTGACAATCCCAAGTCCTTTTGTCTGCATGAAAGTGATCACTGAACTGAAATGGATTTGACATTATATAAGGCACTGCATAGGCAGAATCCTAGCCAGTTCAACCCCATGGGAAACACAGCAATCCTCATCCCTTGTTAGATACCAGTACTGTAGTGGTTAAGCCAGTGTTATCAGCTCCAGTGAATGAGGAGGCATCTTCTGGCAAACGTGGTGCTGTACTGGCTGAGCTCATTTCACACTGCACACCTGTTCCTGGCTCTTCAGAAAAGTTCAGTTTGTAGCTCCATTTGTAGAGGAAGCAGACTAAAGAAACTGATGATACCAAGTGCATGATTTAGGATGCATGATTTAGAGCTCCTGTCCATTTATCTGGGCATACTGCAGAAGGGAGGGTTCATTCTGTTCCCAGCCTAACAGAGGAACACATTTCTGAGCCATCTGACCAAGACATCAGAAGAACTCCACTTAACTTCAATATTGCAAAATCAAATCCTTAATTCATCAGCTTGCCAACTTGCCAAAACTCAGCTGCCTGCAACGTCTACACAGATGAAAGCAGTCAGGTAAGTAAATGCAAAGAAGTAAAATTATTTGCCTGTAAATGAGAGATTGCAGAAGATTTTATTAATCCTTCTTGATTTTTCCTATTACTTAACTGCCGAGATGTAAATTAACATTTGACTCTGCTGGTTTGTTTAACTCATCTGTAGCACAGAAGTCAAACTCCCAGTTTTCACCTCAGAGAATCAGCTCTGAAGTCTGTCTAAAAAGAATATGCCTCTGTCTGATCTCCACCAGCCTAAGCATCAGCTGACTCCAAGCTCTTCACACTTTTTTTAAGAAGGTATGAAAAGGTTTTGACATCATCATAATCATGAAGTGAGAAATGTCCATCCCCATAAGAAAACAAAACCAAACCAGACGAGGTTTTGCTGAGTAAAGCAGACAGTTGTACTGGAGTATTTTTTAAATTGACTGTTCAAAATGTAAGTCTGCACCTCTTGGTTGGACCGAAGGCTTGGTCTAAGTAACACAGAGTCTTTGCCCTGCAAGGAAAACTCACTTTGTTTCTCTTACTGACTTCCTGCCACATATAGATTCCTTTACTGAGTTGAGAGGACTGAAAAATTGACCAACTGACTGGATTTCCACAGGGAAATACCAAAAAGAGCTCAGGATTTTCCACTGTGGAACACCAGCAGTGCTTCTGAAAACAAGTTAGCAAACCAACAATCTTTTACATGCCAGAAACAAAATCAAGTAACATCAGACCTTCCTAGATACCTGTTTTTCAGTAACCATTTATGTTCAGAGTGGGACCGAGTTGAGGTTCCAAAAACAAATGACCCATCTGAGCATCCTGACTGACAAGAGCACTCGCAGCAAACAGTATATGCCCAAACTTTGTGGTAAGTTTTGGCAAGTATTGAAATAGTTTGACAGAGTCTTGCACAGGTAGGTTCTAGTTAAAGCTGGAGCTCTAATCCTTAAGCTCTTGTTCACCAATTTGTGGGAAATATCCCAGAAAACTCATGATACAAAAAACCTAATCCAAAGCTCTCAGGACAGTTTGAGAAAGAAGACACCTGTAGTTTTTGTATGTTTAGTCCCATAAACCTCAGATTTGTTGCATGCTTATTTACAATACTGACTGTCAATAGCACTTGGTTAAAATGATTATTGCACACAGCACAGCTAGCTTTCAAATGTAAATTGTATGTAAATATATGCAATGCCATCTTTAAGCAGATGTAGCAAAAAGTATTAAGATGTGTGGGGCCTAATTAGGTCCTACATCAAAAACAATATATCAAAACTTGACTCCAAAGCTGCAGCAAAATAAATTTGAGCTAGAAATCCCAGTGTACATTCCTAGGAAAGCAAGGGGAGTAACTCTTTCCTTGTGACTTCTGAAAACTGAAGAAAGTAATGAACTCCAATGCATGTTTTGTCTGTTCTTCCTTCACATAAAGCACTTTCCTTTTAAGAAAGATGCAGATATAATGCCATGGCTGTTTCAGTCTCTTCTCTTCTTTTTTTTAATGATGGTAGACAAAAATTCTTGATTTCTTATCTAGACTGTATATGAAAGTCAGGAGCATGGACAAAAAAAAATTCCTGGGCTGTGTAAGACTCAGACTAAATAAAATTTAAAAAAAAACCATCAACCATGGCTTATCTTTTCTAAGCCAGGGGCTGCTCAGCACTGGCCCTGCCAGTGGGACTTTGATTACTGAATTCATTGGAATAGAAAAGCACTTGCACATAGCAGACTCCAGAGGCAACAATCAGCCTTAGGGACTTGCATTATTAATACACTGAAATAAACGAGGCAGTTGACAGCCTACAGCTGCTGACCAGGAATATAAAACTGAATGGGATTTCCCCCACATAGACACAGACCTCTTTACTTTTAAACACTTTTGTTTCTAAAAAGGGAGGCTACATTATGGGGTGCAACTGGTGAACTCTACAGAGCAGAAGGACTGCAGAGATCCTATCTAGAGAGATTTCAAACAAAAAGGAAATGCATCTTCTATCAGGTCAAAATGAAAGCCAAGCAAGACATACTTATTCCAAGAAGGGTACCATTCTGAGTGCTAACGTGAGGACAATCATCAGAGAGACCAGAGAAAAATCTGACCACATCCCCTTCCTGGAAAGGAAGCAGGTTTAAATTCTAGCTGGTCATGAGCAGCTGTGGAGAAGTAATAACACCTCTCCACCCTCCAGGGACACGACACACGACTCTTCAGTAAATGTATATCTCCTTTTAAAGAAGGAGCTAACACCTTCCCTTCCTGCCTCACTGTGTACAAGCCTAGAGACGTTCCTCAGCCAACTGTAAGCCAAGAGTTTTCACATCCCTTTTCTCCATCCTACTGTCTCTTTTCTAACGAACCCTTGGAATTCTCCTTTAGCTGGGCTGCTTGGAGGCATCACCCAACTCCACCCTGCAGCTGCCCACAAGCATGCCTTTTTCCAAGTCACGGAATGGGGCTGCAATAATTTGGATATTCAACTGGATTATAAATCTGGAGAAAAATTGATGCTGCGTGCTTCCTCTCTCCAGCAGCAGCCCAATTTCTTAGGGGAAAGATGCTGCAAATTATTCACTGTGAAATACAAAGCTTGCTTTTAATTTTAATTTTGTTCCGTTTCTATCTCTGTATTTCCCTTATATCTATTTTTCCAGCACTACGAGTAAAAAAAATCCAAGGCACCACGTCAGCCCAGTCCAAGCCAGACATAACATCCTGCGTATGCTGCCCAGGGTATTATAAAAAAATGCCTTTCATTTCTCTCCCTCCAGCCCTCGTCACAAGGCCTGTTCCCCTCTGCTGCCCATGAGCCAGCAGCGCTTTCCAGCAGGCTGCACACTGCCACTGCTCAGCTCTCCCGTTCCTGCAGACACACACACAGCTCCTGCTCTCGCAGTAGGACCGACTCAGCAAGTGTATTCTTTCCATCCTCCAGGAAAATAGGGTCGGGGTTAGTACCGGCTACAGCTCGGTTTTTTTGCAGCTCTAAAAGACACCGACAACCCCTCTTCAAATCCTGTCTAAGCACTGCATCACCAGCAATGAACCCAAGCCCTTCCCTGCTGCCTACCGTGCCACCCGAGAAAAGAACAGCTGGGAAGGCTCTAATTATGAGCGCCCTAGAAATGACTCCGAGGACAAAAGGGAAAGCAAAACTCGTCAAATGTTGACTCGATCAGTGCACAGGACAGAGGAAAGAAGTTAGCCTGGTAGCTTTAGAAAGAAGATCTCCCAGATCAGGCACCTTCCTGCCCCGGATCTGCTGCCTGAGCAGCCCATTTGCTGCTCCCGCATTCTTGCCAGCACTGCAGCACTGTTCTGAGCCTCCTATTTGAATTAACCAGGCCCAGAGGATAAAACTTTCAAATTAAACACATTCCTACAGGATTTCAGGCTCATTGTGTATGCACCAAGGAAACATAACATCCTAAAAATAATACATATACAGAAAGAAAGCACATTTTGCAGGCATATTAAAGCAGAATATGAATTATAAGCAAGCTCATGGGAGAAGACATCAGATTCTATGCAAAAAGGAGCTTTAGTAAATAACATCATTCTTTGTAAGCTATCACAATTATCATCAGCCATTTAATTTGGCTCACTAGCAACGCCTCTATCATTGTTGAAATTGTCCACTTTTTTCCCCCTACTGAATTGTGAAGTCCCAGATTTTACCGAGTTCAAGCTCACAGCTGTATAGATTGCTAATCATCAGCTAGAACTCAATTTACATTCATTTCAGTAGATGCCATTTCATGTTTGCTGTTCAGATAAGTAACTCACCAAGTTGCCACCATTAGGGTACAATATTTGGAAAACGTGAAAGAATTTGGTAGAATTTAAACCCTGTCAATGCTCTAAGTTCATTGGTACTGAATTACACTGAAATCTTAACACTAAGGAAGCCATGGCATTAAAAATATTCAAACATTATACTATTGCTCGGTAGTGGTTTAGAAAGCTTCAGTAAAGAAAATATCTGTTTACTTTAGAATATTAAAGCAAAAACTGTAGCACTGTTTTTGTGGGGTTTAGCCTTTTAGACAGATTCTACCAGTCCTGGTATTTCAGATTACTAAATATGACAGAATATTTAAGGGCTTTGCACATTAGTGGAATGAAAATTTCAAAATCCCTCACTGGAATTAGTAATTTAGCCCCAAGCTAATCAGAGATGTTATTCCAGTAGAACCAAAGTCTTCCAGTTGGCCCTCAGCTTAATTTCACTGATTAAAAAAAAAATTAATACAAGTCAGTTTGCTTTGCTACAGTCCCTTTACAAGCTAGCTAAAGCTGGTACAGAGAAACTAAAATTGGAAAACATACCATTTGAGCATCTGAGAAGTGCTTATTCCTCTGATACTAACTTATGACTGGCTTTTAAGTTGAGTTTGAAATTAATGAGGGTGAATGGGAGGTTCTTAGTGGTTGGAGCAGTCCTTTGAAGAGGTAAGGCTTCTGCTCCCAGCTCCATCAAGACAAACTTTCTTTTACAAGTTACCCCTGCAGGAAGAGTAAGTCAGGAGCTCAAGCACAGGCACGTACACCACTGACTTGGTTTTCAGAAGCATTTGACAAGTCAGAAAACACAATCAAATCCTCAAAAGCTGAGAGCAAAATTCAGAGAATTTCTGGTGCTTCAATAATTTCTCCATTCCTTCTGGAGGTATTAAAATAAATGTAATATTGTAACATCTATAGGTGAGTAACAGCATCATTCCATTCCCATCAAGTGAATCTGACCTTGCACAAAGGTCGTGGTTTTATCCCAGCTGTGCTTAAAGGGCTCAATGGGGAGTGCCCTACAGTGGACAACAGTTCCTCCATTTCTCTGACAACCCAGAGCTACCTCTGTTGTGAATTCAGGGGTGCTGCCTGAAATAAACCCAGGCTATGCAATTCAGGCAGCAGAAGACAGTGTCATTGTATCAAAATGAAAAGTACACTGAAAAGGAAAAAAAAAAAAAAAGTAAGAGAAATTGGTGAAGAAAAAAAGAGAAAAAAGAAAAAAATACCAAGAAAAAAAACCAAAGAAAAAAAAAGAAGAAACAAAAAGCAAGAGGTAGAGTGAGGTCACTCGCAGGCAGAACTTCATTTCTGAACATATCGTACTTTCAGCCCCAGTTAGTCAGCAGGAACAGACTCAGACACATTGCATATCCCAAACAAAGCTCCAAAATTTACACTAGGCTGTATGCAGTGAAGTATCATCTATTCACACTGGAGCTGTACATGTGTGAATAAAGTCCATCTGACCACAGCTAATGATCAACATTTTTGTATTTCTCTCAAGAATTATAAATATTTTTTCCAGATGTTTAAACATGGGTATTGGGCTGATTCAACTGTTTTTAAGCTTTGGCCACAAGAACAACTTCTCCATTGACACAGCACTACAGAAAGAGAATTTTTATCTGACTAGCTGCTTCCAAATTTTTTCCAAATTAATTTTTTTCTATTCCAGAGAGATACATAAAATAGACTGTTTCAGGCATCTATCACACAGGTTCTCAGACTCCAAGTATTTCATACCCAAGAAGAATCATTAAACTAATAAGGGAATACTTATCTCTATAGAATTCAAGACAACAATCTCTACAATGCTTCATATTTCACTGACTGAGCATAACCCTTTACAAAGTACCAAAAATTATAAAAGGAAAAGAATCTAAAGCAACACTCTACAACTGTAGCAACACTCAAGAGTAAACACAAGAGCAGACACTTCGAGTTCTTCTGTATCTAGAGCTTGGCAATACTGAATCTTGTGAACAGACAACAGAAACCTTTAGTACTGTGTCTCATAAACCCCAGGCTGACAATATTTCATTCTCTCATAGAAGACAACACACTTGAAATGAAGGCAAAACACTGGTTAGTAAATCACTGTATTATGGCACTCTGTGCAATGAGGATCGAGCAATGCAATGCCTCATCCCTTTCCCCCAGCTCCCCAGAGCTGATAAAACCAAATCCAGGCAGTGGCACTGCCTACCACAGCAGCTTTTCTACAGCCAACTGCACTTCCCTGCACAACAGCTCTCAGGCTCCCTTTGTAGAGCAGAGAGAGGCAGGGATGCAGCCAAGACAGGGACAAAGGCAATACACAAGACAAATGGAGGGACAGTTCCTGGGAACAGTCAGGTTTCAAGTGAGTTCTAGTGACAACTCACCTCACCATACCCAAACAAATTCAAGCCATAGTCTGTAAGCCTGTAAGCAAAGCCTTGCAACTAGTTCATTCAGATCTAGGTCCTGAACACACCTGGCAGTCATGAAAAAAAGGAAAATCCTCATGCAAGAGGTGCTTGGGCTTTGCAGAGAAACCTGAGACCTGAGCTACTGCTCACTGATGGACTGGTGTAGAACCAGAAGACATCTGACCCAGAAAAAGTTTCTGCAAACCATGTCCATCGCACAGCAATCACACAGATGAGCCCAAATGTACACAGATCACCGAAAAAAAACACAATAATAATTTGGTTCTTTTTCTTCGAGGCAGATCTTGAATTCATATGGTTTGAGTAAATGACTGGAGCAACAGTTAAGCTGGAAAGCTATAATTCTATCCATAATTCCAAGCAGATTTTGGATTAATGACCTGATGAGACCACCCTGCAACCACTAACCAGACCTTTAGTAGCTACCTGCTAAGGACACGTACTCCACATCTTGATACAAAAATTTAACAGCTCCCAAGGCCAGACTCCAGGCTTTCTTTCGAGCAGTCTCTTTCTTCCCAATCACCCAAAGGTGTAAACATAACTCCACATAAGCAGATCCTTCTTGGATAATGTCCTCTTGTCCTAAATTAGGTGTTGCAGGAAGCAAAAAGAAAAGAACAAAACAAACACACCCCCCAAAACTAACAAAAATCAACACAAAATAATCCAAGCTAAAGAATTTCTTTGAAATTTTCCTTTCCTGGCAACTAAGAATTCAAGTAAGCCAAAAGAAGCATCTGGATTTGAAGTCAATATTGCACCAGGACATATGAAAACACCAATCTAGAAAAGTACAATGCCTAGATTACTAGAGGAAAATTATTATTTATGGGGTAAAATAGCAAGGAGATATTTTATTTTTCTGTAGTCTCCAGTGCTCAGTGAGTACTGCTGGCAGCTTTTCCCTCTTCCCCCTCAGTCTATCCAAGTAAGCTTGCTTGCATACTTATTGCATCTGCTTCTCATTTAATGACCATTGTTTTGGTCTATCAGAAGAACTGCAACAAGTATCCAAATCTGCAAGATTAGGCAAATATTTTGACAATGTTGTATGTATCATTTTCTTGGAGAAAAAGAATGAAGAGGATTTTCACTTTTCACAGAACTTCACTGGAACTCTTAATCAAAATGCTACAGAGAATCAAATAGCAGATTGAACATACTTCCAGTGACAAAATAAAGGATGCCATTTTTTTTCCCCAAAAGTTTGCCAATTCTCTGCACATTGCTATCACAAGAATTCAAACACAGGACTTTAAAATATCATTCACATCACATGGCAGCTGCTTCTAAGCTGACAAACCAGCAGAACCAGGGAGCAGCAAATGACAACTAAATGGTCATAGGGGCTACCAGAAGGCTCTGGGGAAAAATAAAAAATTATGGTTCCAGCCCTAGAGTTTTGCCCTGAAAGTACTGGTTGCTTGCTCCATTGAGGCTTTTGTTTGACTCACTGCAATAGCAAGTATGCATAAAATGTAAATTCATGTCCAAATGCTAAATTTCAAGGCTCATACCCAACTAGGATTCAAACTAGGACTTAGGATGCAGCTAAAAGGTAAATGCAATCAGCCCCAACTGAAATCATGGGCTGTAAATCAGGGCTGCAATCAAGCAGAGCTACACCAACTGCTGCATTACTAGAGGACCCAGACTCTAGAAAGCATAGCAAGAAGCCAACAGCAGCAGTTGCTTGGCAGTGACAGAGAGCTTGCTTAACATTCTCATTCTGAAGCAGCAAAGTGAATGCCCTGACAGTGATGTAAACCAGGGCTAGCAGTTTTATGAAAAACTTTGTGCCTTGCAGCTTTTCAAGGGCTTCTTTACTCAAGTGTCAACCCCAAGGCCTACTTCTTCTGTAGCTCTGAGTTTAGGCCAGCTGCAATGCAGTTAAGCATCCAAAAACTGGATCCACTTGGATCCAAATCCCAAGTTAATTCCTTTGCATTGCTGCCAACGATAGGCTACTTGCTTTGCTGACAGGGAAAAGGAATCACTTGTCCAAGGCAACCTAGTCAGACACCTCTCTAAGAATCATCCCATTAAGGACCCAAACACAAGAGAAAACTTGTTAAGATTTGAGTTTGCTTCTACTTTCAGCCCGAAGAGCTCATCTGGGGAATTAAAAGACAAGCAGAAGAGGTCTTAACGTAGAATGTCAGAACCACCTCTGTTCAGCTCACATATGGTGAATCATTAAGGTTGGAAAACACATCCAAGATCAGAAGCCAACCACAATCCAGCCACCACAACCACTGAACCATCTCCTGAAGTGCCACATCTAAACACTTCTAGAACACCTCCAGGGATGGCAACTCCACCACCTTCCTGGGCAGCACATTCCAATATCTCACCACTCAGTGAAGAAACTTGTCTTAATACTTTACCTAAGCCTTTCCTAAAGTATATACATGTTCAGGCAGTCTGTAGGAACCAGGAGTGCTAGAGCAGCTGGCACAATTTTGTCACTCAAAGGAACCCTCATTTCCCTCATGCTATGTGGCCAACACAGCTAGGGAAACCTCTCCACCAAAGATAACCTCAGGTTTACAGACCAGAGTTCTTTTTTCTTGGGCTGTTTTGTTTTGGGGAGGAATTTGACTGGAGATGTTAGGTTGGGTTTGTTTTGGTTTTTTTTTTAAAGACATCAGAGACAACATACAGATTTTCCTTCTACCTTTGTCTCACATGCATTAACAATTTTGTCATGCTAAAAGATAAAATTAATAATTACTGTAGCAACACTAAAAGTCCTTTTTTGATCCCAGACCTCTCTTTCCTACCCTGACTTTTACTGATAGCACTGAGTCACTGTAATGACCAGAAAAGTCAGACATGATTCAGTGGCAGATCTGGCTCACTCTCCCTTTCACACCATGCCCTTCTGGCTACTATAATACAGATGGAATAATAAAAAAAAAAACCCCAAGCTGACCTCTTCCAGTATAAACACTCCTTCTGTTTGGCTTGCTTCCCTGCTGAACAATTACTTCTCTGATTTCACCAAATTCTGAATCACCATCGTGTCTGTCTTATCTCTCCATCTCCCTTGTTTCTCTGCACAGGATTTTAACGATTTTTAAAAAGATCTCTGGCAAGTATAACAATCCTTCCTGTCCTCTCAATTTTATACATCTGTAACGATAACCTCCTTTTCTACCAAAGATAAACAGCAACTTAAAACTTTGTTAGTACTTTAATACATCCATTTTTCCCCACAGCAATGGTTGATCACTTCACCTTACTAGCATTCACTACTTTTCCTTCCTACCTACTTCTTCTCCTTCGCCTCATCTTGTCTTTTGCCTGTTCCAAGACAAGTCAAACCTTCATCTTTGCATCATCAGAAATACTGAGCTAATTCACCACCATCATCTTAACATTTGCTCTAAAGCTCACACACAGATGTTTTACTGCCAGGAACCCTTGTCCACGTGCAGTGTAGAAACTGCAAAATCAATCATCCCTCTCTTGCATGGACCAAGTCTGGTATCAGAGCAGACTCTGAGCCCTAAGTCAGAATCATACTTTGAAGTTACTTCCCTCAACCCATCAGCTCTCTTTAGTGGAGCCAAGTGTGTTTCTTTTCTTTCAATAACAACCTTCCTTTAGCTCCTGAGTATGTTTTTTACTCACGCTTCTTCCTTCCTCAACACTCATTTATATTCTTTTGAAATCCTCCCACCTTTCCATGGGCTTACACAGGACTTGTCATTTCACTGACAACATAAATTTGGCCACCAGCTCTATCAATTTCATAACAACATCTCCATCCATCCTACTTTCTCTGCTTATGGATATATCAGGTACAAGTTTGTATCATCTCCTCTCTTCTCCCTTCTCCCTTGTGTCTCCTTATGTAGCTCACTATTGACATACACCATGCTCCTATCTTACACTGCAAATGGTAACACAGCATCTTATTTCATTAAACCTGCATATTATCAAGTTAAAAACATACCTGACAGTCTGCCTCCTCTAGGACAAACACTCTTACTTTCCTAGTCAGAAGCTGCCTATGTTTGTTTCCCCCAGAAGTGGTTTCAGTTACATGTGTAACCACATGTGGGCCCTGGAGGCCTTCAAGCCAAAGGTCTTCCTCCCAATTTGAATACCACTAAGAACTTGTACACATAAACAAAGCTGGGTAAGGATGATTATCCTCATGCAATATAGCTGGAACAGACAGAACTAAAACCACCAACACAAGACTGAGCAAAAGTAGCAGCCGACTAACAAACAAAGCTGTCCTTGAATGCTCTGACTTTTAATTGATGACAATGCAGAAAACCCTACTAATTTACCTCACATTTACAAGTAATGATTTTTCACTGGACTTCAGCAGACACAGGCTGTAAAAACGTGTTCCAACTTTTACCCTGTAACACTGCTGCCATCAAGAGCACTTTTGACATTTCAAAATGATTTTATAGTATGAAGCCAATTTACGGTGTAACGAGCTTTCTAAATTGTTTCTGAGTACTCCTTTATTTTTAGGCTTCTGGTTAGAGCTGACCATTTTCACGCTGTTCTTGACAAAAATCAAGAAGGGTATAGGCAACAGAGTCTGTAAAGCTTTGCTATAGTTGGTAAAAGGGGAAAAATGGTGTTGGCAGCAGTTTCAAAGCATCCATTTCCCAGAACTTGTTTCTCTGACAAAAGATGTATGGACTTGGTGGGCCACAGGATATTCATTTGCATATCTCAGAGGATGGAAAATAACTATGATAGCTTTATAATGAGGGCTAGAAACATGTAATACAGTTCTTGCTGCAGCTTTTCTTCCCATGTCCATCCTGCTGCATGTTATCCTTCTACGTCTGACTTCAGGAATTTCTCCTTAAAAAGTGCAGTTTTGGAACCATCAGCATTAAGGAAGTCTCCCTTTATTATGAGATTTCCACCATCAATTTTCATATCTAGGACACTTAAGCTTTCACTGATGCTTCATGTTTGGCCTTAAGTGGATCACTGGGTAGCCTAATCCCACTTTTTTCTCAAGAGGTGGAAGAGGAAGCAAACAACTAACAAGATCCAAGCATCAGAAACACATGTAGTAAGATCTAAGACCTTTTAGACATTATGCATATAATTACCATCTGCAGTTTGTAAGGTGCAAGCTAGAACAACTTTTCTGGTCTTAGCAATCACATTCTGACCTTTTGTATCTTATTTTCAACATGCCTGTAATCTGTGCCTGTTCAAAAGGGTTAACACTACAGCCATGGGGTTTCCTGCTGATGACCGACAGAGGAACTTGACTGCTATGAGCATTCCCCATTTTCAGCTGATGCAGCACAGGTCCAATACATGGGATGAGTGTCTGAGCATCTTGGTTGATGAACAAAATAACAAAGAGAAGCAAAGCCAAAGCAAAGAAGCACTGTATTTTTCTCCTAGTCCTTCTCATCTCCCTGGCAGGACAAAACTTACATCAGCAAAGACAAGTCAGTTTTCCAGAACAAGCCTCCAGTTACATGTCCACAATACTCTGCATAAACACATGGTATTTTTCAGCTCATTAAGACTACTCTGAAATTCAAAATTCCAGGTTGTCCTGCAGGCTCAAGAGTGGAAAACACTTGTCAGAGCACCCAGGAAGACACGTAGCAAATTGTGGGATACTCACCTTTAAGGAAGGCACCTTCCTTAAATAAAAAAGGCAATGTGTACAGTGTTCATCTCACAAAAGTAATTTTGTTTAGTTTAGCTTCAGATTCTATTTGTCATATGCCACTTGTCATACCAACCTGTGGTAACACCCAACCAAAATTTAACCAGTTCGAATTGTACTGTTTCCTACTCAGAACTATTTTTATAGGGACTGCACAACACCATCAAAAGAATTTATTATGATATCAATAGCCACACAAAAGCAAAGAAAAAAATAAAGAAAAAGTCTACTTTGTAAAGTAGACTTTTTTACTCTGAGCTAGAAGACCTAAGAATTCCTCATGCGTTCTGCTGCTGAAAGCTTTTTACCTAAGAAGAATCTGGAAGGATACAGGAAGAGGTGATAGCTGAGACAGATAATTGGTGTCCTTCCCATCTGAATCAGAGCTCGCTCAACTTAAACCTCAGGGAACTCAAGGAAGTCAAAGCAAGAACAACCAAATTCAGCACAGGTAGCAACACTGACTTTATGAAGGTGCTTGTGTGAGCAATTCTGCATCCCAAGTGAGAACAATTCCTGGCACCACCCATGCAAATTTTTCACTCTAAGAACTCCTCATAGCTGTGTTTTGCTATGTGCTACACAGAAATTTCAAATGCAAAAAGCAGGAGCAGATGGTGTACCTAAACCTGACCTCTCCACTGCAATAAGGAAAAGAAGTAAGCTTGCCCTTGGTGTTGTCCTAACCTCCTCCATGCTGTGCCAGTGAAAGAGGATGTCTGGCTGGGCTTGTTATTGCCTGTCTTCTTCACATCACATTCACTGTCAAGATGAAACCAGCACATTTCTAGCAAACACTTCTCTTTCCAGCAGGATTAATGCTAAGAGGGCTTAATTTTAGGCTAGCTAGTAAGATCCAGAAAGCATATTCTCCTGAGTCTGGTTCTTCTCACTTCAAGAACACTTCAGAGCAAGCATCTCAGGGACTCAAGCTCTTTCCATTTTTTAAAGGGCCTGGTAGAAAAAAAAAAAAAAAAAAGAAAAAAAAAGAAGACACAAAACAAATAGAAAACAACCACCAACCCAGATATTTAATTTACATTTTCCCACTGTGTTATATTTTTGGCCAAGTCACTGTGTGTATTTAATCAAAAGGGGAAATAAAACAAAGAAATATAAGTCACAACAACACAGAGGATTAGCAGAGATCAACATACTTACATGCTGGTACTCACCAGCACACACAGAAGTGTCTCAAAGTAAAATCAGGCCAGAAGTGATAAGGAAAAGGAAACTGACAGACTGCAGAAAGAAAAACACCTCTTTGGAGACACGGCCAAAAAACCCAATCAAGAAGAAGAAAAACCAACACATAAAAGACACAGAGAAGAGAAGATTTCCACTTAAGATGCTTTTATTTTCACACAGTGATCTTAGCTCTTTTTTCTGCCTGCAAAAATCTCCAGTGCATCTCATCCAGGGAGCCAGCCCTGCCTGTGATTATTCTGCCCGAGAGGAAGGAACCGCTCGTCTGCACAGCTTCAGGATTTCTCCAGTCCCTGGCTGTGGGCGAGCCTGACGTCAGCCTCAGTGTGAGCTATAAAAATCCCCTTCAACAACTCATTCTCTCCTGTGTGGGAAGCCTATAGTGTTATTTTAAGCAAGAACCCAAGATTATCCTGGTGTTTTCTTGCAATATCAATCACAGAGCCAGGGATGGGACAGAATCCAGAGCAAATGCAAGTGTGTCCATCTTACATACTTGCACATGATCTCCACATGCAGGATGGTACATCCTAAGGAGATGCACACCTTAGGCTCCCTAAACCTGTTCTAGCCTCACATTTTTACCCACTGTCTCAGCAAAAGTTTTCCTGAAAACTACAGGAAAGTGCTACACTGAAAGTGTTTTTTCTTCACAGCAGAAATAAATCTTCCATTTATACAACATTGTGAAAACAAGGGACTCCTGGAAAATATCTTCATTTCCTGCTACAGGTTTTATGTTTAATTCATAGTTCTGAGGTCTGTTTTAGAATCAGACTATTCTGATTTTCTTGGAGTATTTTGATGAGGGACCCTGGAAAAGATTTTTATAGGTGACCAGAAGAGGTTTGAAAATACAGTAATAACAAGAACAATCACCACCACAACAATACTGCCAGTCTCTCATTCCTTACAAATGAAGATGAAACCATGCTTTCTTTTCCAACAGCAATCATCTTTGAAGTAACTGTCACTGCAGTTGATAACATCCAATTGAGACAGATAAGAATGAATACAAGCCCCACACAACATAGGCAGGTAGAAGTATTTTCAAATCATAGCTTCTAAAACATATATGCTTATTTGAAATTCAAACCCACGTTCCTTTCTGAGACACATCCATGGCACTCCAATTAAAATCACTGCAAACAAATCAGTGTGCCTGAAAACTCAGGTTGGTTTACAGAATTGAATTGACATGTGACAGTTCAATGAGTTTACTTTAAAAACTTTAAAGACATCAACTGCTGAGAATTTTCTGAGTCCTCAGGAGTAAAGACGATCTGATTTTTAGAAAACTCAAAGTAAACTTGACTTAGACCCATCTACCTCTCACACAGTCCATCCATCACTTTGATTTGGACCAAATGAAAACAGGACATAGAAACTGCCATATACCTTCCAGTTAGTTTCATAAATAGATACTCAGAGAAGTCTCAGCTCAACAATACAGATAACTGATACAGGGAATTGATACTCAACTTCCAACAAAAGCTTTGTATCACTATTCTTGATTTCTCTAGTGAAAACATTTAAGCATGTGCTTAAAACATAAGCACCTATTATAAACTGCTTTAATTAAACTTGGGATTATATACTGCATTTCCTGGAGTAAATTTTAAAATATTTAAATAGACCTTCAACAGGAGCTTGGTAACTTGACAGGAAGATTAAGACATGCCTCTGGTAAAACAACATTTCAGCAAGCTTTAGAAATGTTTCAAAATTCTTCTCCCAAATAAACAACACCTTCAGGTTTCTGCCTGTACTGCCTTACAAGAAGCAGGCCAGGTTCCTCAGGACAGCTCTACCTTGCCCGAGCCTGAACACACACACCCCTCTCCTTCCCACCGAGGCCACTGATGCAGTGTAAAGAGCACTCTGTAAGGATCAAGACATTGAGTCTTTCAGACAGGAATTACTTCCAACCATAATCAAAACCTCAGTTACTACAAACGTGGTTTAACCTGCATAGTACACCAGGGTGGCTATGCCACCTAGTGATATTTGTAATGTACTGTTCCCGGAGTGGGAGGAAGGAAAAGGCAAAGGAAGAGGAAGGAAAGGCTGAGCAGCCAGGGCTCAGCACAAGCCAATGCTCAGAAGCCTTCCCCGACTTGCTACACAGCCCTTGCTGCACATGAAGTAGCTGCAAACAGGTACAGAGAGCAGCAGGCAGGCCTCCTCCTCCAGCCTTTGCAGCCACAGAAACAGCCTTGGAGCTTCACAGAAATCAGGGAGGGAGATGGAGAGGGAAGGTCCAGAAATGCACAGGGTTAACAGCAACCAGATAAACAAGAACAAGATAGGATTAAGCTAACACCACCAGAGTAATATTGCCAACTACTTCTGAAGGTGGCTATTATCCCATCAACTATTTACGAGTTGGCTTATTCTCCTTATATGCTGCAGGGCTTGTTTGTCTCTTGCATAAGAAGTAGCTACTTTATATGAATAAAAAATATAAAAAAAAAAAAAAAAAAAAAAAAAAAAAATTCCTCTGGGTTGGAGGACACCTGTAGTTCCTTTTGTCCAAAAAAGCTCCTACAATAAAATGTAGAGCAAGAACCCTATCAGGAACGCACATGAAAAAATTCACACACACAACCTGACAACATTTATAGTTACACATCTAAATTAAAAATAGCATTGGCTGTGGTAGGAACACATTATTTACTCAGCAGAGGACACACCATGCTGTGGCAACAGAAACCAAAGCACTGCCCAAACCACTCTTTTCCATAGCTCAGGCAAGAGGTGAAAGTTTCTAGGGAAGGAGACACTGAAGTCACAGCAGCCTGAAGAAACCAAGCTGGCAATCACTCAAAATATAATTAATTGAAAGAAAAGTATTCCAGTGGTATCACACCTCCTAACTAGGCTCCTCTCCATGCAAGCTGTCCACTTCTTTTGCAAACAACAGTTTTAATTCATTAGTTCCCAGCTTCTCCCAGCAGCATGGACATAGCATTAACATCCCACCTTAACAAGCAAATGTCTGGGAAAATGGCAGAACAGAGTGGTCTCTGACTTAAAGATAATGAGGGGGGAAAAAACAAACCAGGAACAAAATCTCTTCCTGGCTACTACACATCAGATGCTTCTTGCTTGCTTAGAACTCATCTTTGTATGCTTTGAACCTGTTTTTATCTCTTGGTATCTTCTGAAAACCTCCTGCAGCTGCTACCAGCACAGGCAGACAGGACTGCATCTTCTTGCTGTTCTCAGGCAAGGGCTTTCCTGGGCAGCTCCAGAGTTCTTCCCATATAGAGGCTCACCACACACACTACCTTCCTGTTTGCACTGCTATGACCTCAGTTTACAGTGGTGCAATTAGTGTTCACACTCTGACAGAATTCAGCCATTACCACATAAGCCATAATACAATTGAGAGGTTAGACTGTGACTTTTAAGCATTAGAACTTGACAGAGTTTATTAACCTCCAGCCAAACAGTAAATCAGCAACAAGTTGCTGTGTCTTATGTCTTAATACATTCTTACAAAACCTACATTCAATTATTAGAAGTGGCAAGAAAAAGATTTTTAAATGGCCTCGCTATCACTTATGGTACTTTGCAAATGTTACAGTTTGAACAGTAAAATGAACTCCTTTGTAGAGTATCTTCAAACCCTAGAGTAGGTGGATTTAAAATAGAACTGGAGTATGCCTGGTACCTCTGCTTCTTTATTGGCTGTTAAGTGCAGACAAAACCAGGCAGCTGAATGGATCTGTTAGTTACTCCTTGTTCCAGTGCTATCATTAGACTGTAACTGATAAAGATGAGATGTCCAAAATCAAGTGTCCTGTAACACCCTGAATTTAGCCACAGTAACCCACAGACATTTCCTAAAAATGCCAAGCCAAGCTCCACATCAGGAATACCTGATGAGCTTTGGGTCCCTACATCCCCACTCCTCCCAGGTGAGACTCCAGTTACTACAGCAAGCTGGAATTCAGGAGCCTAAGCTGCTCTGCTTAGAGCTTTCTTCCATTCATCCTGCTCACTTCAGTTGAGTAGCAATTCAATTTTTAATTTCAGTTCTGTCTCAATTATAGTCCTGATGTCGACCATGCCCTCCTACCTGTTTTTTCTGCCCTCAGCTTTCACACACCAACTACATGGGAAGTGCTCCCCAGCTGCACCTCCAGTTCACAGACAATTAATAGATGCACAGAAAAGCAGAGCTGCCTGGCGACCGAGGCATTGCCCGTGTTAAAACAGTAGGAAATGTGGCACATCTTTAAGAACCCAGCTTGACAAAGTCTGTAATCCCTGCCTCTGCTACGCCACAAATGTGAGGACACCAGAGTGAGTTACCCGACTTCTCACTGCTCATTGGAGAAGTGGTTGCAGGGTATGGGGGTGAGGAGATGGAGCTCAGTAACCCCTTCAATGACATGTTCAACTTAGGCAAGAAGGAGAAGAAGGGGGCAAAGATCAGCACCTTTTCTAAGTGCCCTTGCTGAACCTGTAGGATTTGTTGTACCAAGAGAACACAAAATATATTTACTGACTTGGCAATTTCAAAAAATAACCCACCTCACAACAAAATTTAAGCTATAACATGGGCTCCAAACTCCTCTTCCTCCTGCATTTGTCCATGCAGAAATCTTTCCAATACACTATCTGTGTTATGGCCTATCAATAAAGAAGCATTATTCTCCAACTTGAAAAATCTTTCAGAAAAACCCAATCCTTTTTCAAAATAGTGTTTGAAATGGAGCACATTTAGCCTTCCAAGTGAAATTTATTGCGTCCATAAAGAAATTAAAACCACTGTTTACTGCAAGCATACAATATGTCTTCAGAAGGCAAGTTTTGAAGGGGAGTGGAAGAACCAAGAAAAACAAGGTTAAAATATTTCACCCAGTTATTTGCACTCATTCTATAAAGCATTCCAGAAATCAACCCTAACACCCAGAGTTCAGAACAGACATTCAGAATTACCCTTACCCTTAACACAATCTCCACCTTAGATTTGTATTGAAGTGTTTCTTTCCCTTTAGATTTTTCTTGATAAGACTGAATACAGACCAAATTAGGGCCTCGAGCACAAATGGGTAAAAGGATTGTTGGTAGATTTAGTGCTTGTATAGGTATTCATAGTGACTCCTGATCTTCTTTCTCCATGGGGAGTGGAGGGTGAAACATTACTGCAGGGAGGGGTTATCCATCCCCAAGCATTTGATGAGCACTTGGGTAGCTGCAGCAGAAACTTACGAACAGCCCCTTCTCTCATGCTTCTAAAACCATCCCAGGTACATCCTTGTAAAGACATTGACATTAATGGTATAAAATTCAACAAGACTTGAAATTAACCTTTTAGTGAATCTCTCAGATTCGATGTGAAATAACAGAGCAGGTTGTGATGTGACATTTTTGTAGGTGAAAACATCAAAGGCAGCCCCGCCGCAGACTGATCTACCTTTGAACACCCAAGGGTATCTGAGACTGCCAAGTCTCTGTAGACCAGACAGAGAGAAAGAAAAAAGGAAGAGAAAGAGATCTAAGATATTCCACTATTTAAGGTGAAGTCATTCTAACTAGGAATTAATTCAATCTTCTACACTTTGTTACTGCTGGTGGTTTTTTAATACAGTCAAAAGCGAAAAATCAGGATAAAAGGAAAAGAATATTATTTCTGACTGTCAGGCCATAATAAGACATAAATACATGAAAATTTAACTGGCACCACTTACTCCTTCCTTCCGCTTTTGCCTTAGGATTTCCTTTCTATTGGAGTTATGCAATAAACAAGCCAAAAAAAAAAAAAAAAAAAAAAAAAAAAAAAAGACAGCAGTATCAGCCCTTGCCATTCTTCCCAAGCACACACACTGAATGCTTTCCTGGTGTTCTGTCTGGGGTCTTCCTGGAGTTACCGAGGCTCAGAAACCCTCCTCACCATCTCTTGACCCTGGCTCTGGGCAAAATGACAAAAAAAGCAACCTGGTTTCCAGCTTATAGTTCCCTCCATGCTAACAGGACACCTTGGGTGCATCTGGCCATGCCAAGCCCCTAATCCAGGGAGATGTGACCACTGAACTCAGCAGAAATTGAAATATATTGTCACCAAAATCGTGCACTGCTGGATCCTGCAAGGTTACAAAGCACACAGAGTGATAGTTGAATAACCACTACTTATTTGGAAGGTTCTCCTTCCTGCTGAGTTCCTTTTATAACTCCTTTTCACTCAACTCCAGAGAGGGCACCGCTGTACATAGCTAACATAAGAAAACACGTTTTTTCTTTTCTGGAATAATACTCCTAAAGGTTTTGGTTTATCCCCTCCTCAAGTGCTTTCATCATTATCTGTAGCAAAGTATCAGTGAACGCCAGGCTGATAAAAGTGCCCCATGTGACAGAGCAAGATGTTACTGAATCAAACCATGCAAACCAGTCCATTCTGTACAAACCATTCTGTCTCAGGTGCTTGGGCTGGTGTTCAGCACTGTGCTTTAGAGAAGCTTTTCTGCTGCCAATGCACCAGAGCACACGACAGCTATGAGAGACTGAGCTGGTGCTCCTGGCTCTGCTGGAGAGCTTGCAGAGGAATCTGGGGCCATCTGCATCATCTTTCAGCAATAAGCAATTAAGAACACTGTACTTTGAGACAGAAAGAGGTTGCATTTGCCAGGTATAACACCTGCCTGGGAAGTTTGCACCTCCTTATGCCAACAACTTGTGTGTTTTATTTAAGTAAATGGGCTATGAAAAAAGGCCAGATTAGGGCAAGGAAAAACAAAACAAAAATAACAGCCAGAGCAGGTTGAAGAGAATGGTTGCACACCATTCAGACAAGTGGGAAAACAGGAAATGTGACGCCCTACCTCTGAAGCTGAAATGACCACGCTGAGTTTATAAACCCCTGCCCTCCAAGGAGTAGCACCCTCCCAAATGAATGACTCCAGACCAGAGCAGGCCAACAGAACACATAGCAGCCCCAAATTTTCTTCTACAGTTTGGGTCACAGACTATTTCTGAGCAGCAGAGGTCTGCACATAGGCACGGAGGAAACAACAGTCCACATTTATCCGACTTGACCCAGGAACACATGGGATCCAGAAGAAATCAACTCACAACAAAGAGGGACTTCAGAGAGGAACAAGATCAGGATATAGCAAATTCCCCATGTGCCAAAAAAGAAACCCAGGCTCCCAGAGACATTGAAATTTGTTATTTTACAACTACTCATGGCATTTTTGTGTTTTATCAAGGACGTGAAAGAACATGCCAGAAAATGGAGGTGGGAGGGGAGAGAAAAGAATGGGAGGAGACAACTTGCTGCTGTCCTCAAGTAATACACAACTTCTTCAAAGGGAATAATCCCAGCTTGACCATGCCTGTACTTCTTCCACACAGCATCTTATAGAGCCTGCCAGAAGCCTCCATCAGAAGCAATCTCTCACCTCCTTCAGAGCATGTGAAATTAACTGAACCACTTGAAAAAGTAGAAAATTCTTAAATGGCCTCTTTTGTGAATAAGCTTTAATCTATTTCAACTAACCTTCAAAAAGATCCTGAGATCTCAGATAATAGAGAAAATTACATATATGATACCATTTCTTATGGACCTTTCACAGTCACTAAGAGACAGAGGAAGACAGACAACTTGGAACCGAGCTGAGATATAAAGCCTTAGATGAAGTTGCTAATTCTCACCCAGCTTCCTCCCACACATTGTGGTATCATGACCTTGCTTTCATCTCTATCAATGATAACTTCAGTGCAGCAAAGATTTTTCCTGATTATCATTTTTCCCAGTCTGTGGTGCCACAGTAGACATGGGGTATGGTTTCACACATTAAAAATCTGAACTGCCAAGTTTAAGATCAAGACCAACAGTTTTTATCCTACTTGAACACAGAATTCTGATAATTCTGAAAACTTTTAATCTAGAGCTTTTATTGAAGCACCTGCAAAGCTTTCACTGTCACTTAACTCCTAAGAGCATGAGCTAAGTATTAACTAAATGGGTTTGAGCAAAAACAACCCTCCAGCAGCAGAGCACAGACTCCTTTTCTCACAACACTGCCTGAACCACTCTCTGAAATGCCAGCCAAGATTCCTACTTTCTGTACTAGTTTTTCCCCTTTTTGCTGCACACAGCCACAATTGCACCTTTGGCCATCTGCTTCTCAGAACTGCCTTTTCAGCTTTTCTCTTACGAGGACAAGTTACAACAAAAGCTGCCCCAAAACATAGCAAGCAACAGAATATAGGAGTTTATGACTCAAGCTACATTTCCACCAAGTCAAAAACTTAGCAGCATAGGACACCACAGTGTCAACAACTTACCAGTGCAGGATGATGTGATCAAGGATGGATGTTGATGTTCTTTAATCTCGTCTTATCACTCTTTGAAGAAGAACTGTTACCTTGTTATATATAATTGCATTGCTAAGTTCTGAGAGGGGGGGAAACACGAGGCCTGTTGATGCAGCCCAGCCCTGAGGGGAAATGGAGCCTCAGGGCACTTGGGCAGGGGTGCAGCTGAGGCTCCAGGTGAGGCTGCTCAGGGTAATTAAAGGCCATCGTGGACTCAGGGCCTAACAGGGTCTGATAAGCTACAGCTGACATAAAAATTCTGGAGGAGAGAAACACCAGGGATCTGCTTCTGAAAACAGAGTCATTCTTAAGCAGGAAGTTGTGCATCATGACACTGAATGTATGCGAGTGGCTAGCGGAATTTTTCCAGAATGCAGAAATGGAGACTGAAAGGCTTGTGAAAGCATAAAACAGCTTACTTAATACATACATGAACCCTCTGTAATCTATTTTGAAATAGCAACATTGCACAGAATGCCATATAAAGACACAGGAAAACACAGACCCAGGAGAACCATTTTGTACGCTAGACCCAGCCCCTGGCTATACAGAGTATGGGCAGGTATGGATGGAGGATGTTGCTGCTCTCCTCAGAACCACACCTCTGCCAGCAAACTCACAGGAAGCACAGGCTGCAAGGGTATCTGGCCTCTCCAAATAGAGTAAAACAAAAATCTGCCTCTACCACTTGAGGATGCAATGTCTCTACTTAAATTCTGAAGTAAAGGGTGATGTGATTACAAAGACTAACTTGGAAACAGACGGATCATTTAAAACTTCACCAGAAATCTTACTCATTCCTGAAAACTGTTCTATTGGAGGAGCTTCTTGATGGCATCTGGGCTTTGATGACCAAATAAGTTAGTGGGAGGAGAGACAGCAATGAAAATGGCTGAGGCAGAGATACTCGGCTATAGGAAGAAGTCAGGTGTCTTATATCAGGCACATTGAGAACAGGTGCTACTGACCAACCTGCTTTTATTTATTGCAGGCCAGAGATTGCATCATGAAACCCTCAGCTAGTTAATTGAGCTTTCTGGCTTTTTACAGCTAGTGACACTAACCTGACAAAGCACAATGCTTGACAACACACTGTAGCCTAAGATGCATTTCTTTCTGCAAGCTCAAATTTCTGAAGATAGTTCCTACACTCTGTTCTTCCTTCTTTATTCACTGAAGTGAAGGCACAGCACTTCTACACAAGATCCATGGGTATGAACTGGAGCAGGTAGCCAGGCAGCTTAGCTGCAAGCACTGCTGCTGATGCAGAGCATGCATGTCTGCAAATGCTAAGCAAAAGCCAAATTCCTCCTCCCCTACTTGCACAAATTTTTCAGCAGGATACAAAAAATGTACTCGGAAAATCTGGACTCATGACAGATCTAAGATTGCATGAATTCAGCCACAGAACTGCACAAACTTTGTGCACCATGCTGCTTGTGAGCACTCCCTCTGTCTTTCCAAGAACCTGGTCCCCTTTGGTGGTTCAGCATAATAGAAGAGAACTAGGAATACAAAGAAAGATTTGTCAAAGAGGGCACAAAAGAATATCTCTACAGAATAATGAAAAGAACATTACAGTGCATATGTGTCCTTGATGCATTTAATGTCTGCTCAGTTTAAAGAAACACTATAATTTTGTTTCTGAACTAATACAAGTGTTAGCTTTCATTTTTCTCCCCTCAGCTCTTCATAGACATTGCTTTATTACAATCTAGTTATAAGCTGGTGCAACAGAGAGATACAAAATGCCAAATTACCTGAATTATCATTTGGATTAAATGCAAGATCCAATTTACCACTGGGATACACCTCAAGTCACATGCACAAGTAGCAAGTGCATTTAAATGTTTGCTTCAAGTCCAAAAACTGTTTACCTGTAGCTTTGAAAAACAATGGCCTTCAGTAATAAAACAAAAAAGAAAGCTACAGTCCTTTGACAGAGTCCAGGATTTCTCAAAGTTTCTAAAAATTCTGGAATGAAGAATCCCTGTCAGTTAGTTCTCAGTCAATGAAAGGATTTTAGTACTGGTTTGAAGTGCTAGTCAGAATCAAAACTCTCTGGGGCACACAGAAAGAATGAAAAAAAATTTTTTTAAAGTTTTATCCTGCCATACAAGCAAGGCCTCTGAGGCAAGGAAAAATGAAGTGGCTTGTTGCTAGTCACACAAGAGACCCATGTAGATCTAGGTACTGATTTTATGCCTTCCAAGTTTCACTCCCCACATGTAATCCACAAAATTTTCTAGTACCTGCCCAGTACCAGCTTAAAGTCTGCAGGCCAGGATATTCTTACTCAATATCCCAGTAATAAAATAAAAAACCCTAAATAAACAGGAATTAATGACATCAAGACTTTCTCTGAAAACCACAGTGCACAAATTTGGAACTTCCTCAGTCAGTGCCATACTTCTCAGAAAGACACACAGAGGTGCCATTTTCCTACTACGTTGCCAGCATACGTTTCTTTTTTTAAATAGGCCACACGTAGTAGCCAAAGAAACTCATTTCTAGTTAAAGCATTTAAAACATTAGCAACCATTTTCAGAAAATTCCTCATCAAGCCATTCCATTCCATGCTACGCTAATACAATAGATAGGACTTAGAACGGTTCAACACACAGATGTTTTCTGCTGTTTCAAAATTAGCAGAGCTAAATACTGTCTGAAAAGAGCAGATTTTACTATTTTTTTGTGTTTCAGTTACAGTCTATTAAAATAGTCTGCCATCATGAGTCCCACAAACAAGATGGAGCACATACCCTTTGAGATTTGCCCAACTTCCTAATGGGAAATTACTACTAAAAATAGAAAATCACCACATTTGTAGTTACTACTATAAAACTATCCAAGAGGAACAGTGCCCAAAGGCTCTGGTAACACAGCCAGACCACAGCCAGAGGTTTTGGCCTACTCCCTGAAATACTGTATTTGTGAACTGTGCAGGTGTTTGGGCACACAGGTTTTAATGGAACAACTGGCTCAGCCATGCTGTAGTCGTTGCCACAAAGTATTCTGAAGCTCATAAAAAATGCTGCACTGTCTTGCACTGCATCCACTTGCTTCTTTATTGCAAAAAATCAGCAACAGCAGTGATACCACCTTAAAAACTCCAAATGGAGGTGACATGACATATCCAAGGCTTATCTATGCTTCTAGTGAGGCAAAAAGGAGAAAGAGAAAAATGTTTCAAAAATTAATTCTACAAGTAGGGATGGCATAGCTAATTTATGAGCCATGTCTTTCTGGGGAATAACTTCTACTAGTGTCATTAAGGTCTTGATGCACAGCACAGAAGCATCATCAACCTTACCAAGACTGAGCTGTCAGCTAAGGCAAAACTACAGCAGCCCTGTCCCAGAGCAGGGGAACAGGTCCTGAGGTACCATCTCTACACAGTCCATACCACTTGTCCCTGCCATTGGTTATCATCATTCCTTTGTTCATTCCTGTGACAGAAGAAGATTTTCCACAAAAAAATGTCAAAGTATGTTCAAACTTCTCCAATTATCTGCAAACTGTGCCTTAAAGCAACACCGAAATAAGCTTCAAAGAAGTTAACATCTGTAAACCAAATATGACCCCAGGTGATAGTAAAGGGCATCAAAACCATAGCTACAATAATGCATCTTAAAAGCATGCTGGGAAAAAGCAAAACCAAAGGAGAGACAAATGAGAGAAACTGAGATCACAAATTTGTTTTACAAAGTCACAAGAAGGAAGGGAGACAAGGGAAAGGGAAAAGGCTGGTGCATCCATGGAGGGAAGAAGGGGTGAGTGGAAACAGCTGGAACTGTTCAGCTGTGTCAACATTCGGCTGTTTCACAGATTGACTAGCAAAGTGTCATCTGAAACCAATTACATTCCCAAAACCCCATGGACCCAGTTCATAACATTGATTAATCCACATTGTGAAAACGTCCCCAAGCAAAACTAGAACAGCTGTCAGCCCTTGGAGCTCCGAAATAGCATTTGACTTTTTTTTTTTTTAATAAAATTTAAAAAAGCCATACACACTCTTTAATACCATCTTTGTAATTTATAAACTATCATATACCTGGTTTTACTGATGAAGAACAAGAAAAATCTCTGCTTCTTCCTACTCTTGTTGCTTTTCCAGCACTGCCACAGCTGGTGACAGAGAAGGTTGTCAGCAACAGACACAGGCCAGTGCTAATCCCCAGACAAAGCACCTGCCTGAGAACTAAATACAGTCCTGAAGATGCTTTTTTCTCCCCCTTGCAGACCCTGGGGGAGCACGGTTAATTTTTTAAGCATGGAATCTTCCCATACCCAATCCAAGCACCCTGAAATTATTATTTGCAGGCAGATGAGTTATGCAGAAAACAGCAACTGTATTTCTGGGACACCCGACACTATCTGACAGTCAATTCAGGCTGAGTGAGGTGTGGGGCAGCACTCACCACCTCCCTGCACAGTTCTCCTTCACAGCTCTGCTTTCTTCAAACACGGATGAAGTCCCTGCAACAAAGTTCTGGAACTAAACAAGGTGCTATGCTGCCATTTCCATGGTGCCAAGGACCTTTTTTGCTGCTAGGTGCTACCCAGCACAACCACAGCCTGACCAAATCCACCCTCTGAGCAGTACCATCCTGAACCACTGTACTCCCACATTCAGAGCTCCTTGTTGGCCACAAAGGCATCATTTATCTGCCACATTTAACAGGAGAGTATCAGACAGGTGTCATCTGACAGTCCATAGAATAATTCCAAGCTAACCAAAATCACTGCAAGAATATCATAATGAATGGGAATGGAAGTGTGCACAAACAGAATTAAAAGAACCAAAAAGAGAAATTTCTCAAAAAGAGAAATTTCAGGTTTCACAACTGTCAAAGGCTGGAGGAAAAAGAAGCTATTTTTCTGCTTGCACGTCGTTAAATCACTTTAGTAAACAAAGTATTTTTATGTGGAGCTCAGTGTATTTTTTTCACATGTATATACTCCTCTTAGAAAACTATTCTAAAACGAAGTGTAGAGGAAAAAGAAGGCTTCACCAGCTACTGTCAAAGATCAAGAGACTTTGCACCCCAACCTGCAATTCTATCAGCAAAAATTGCTGTCACTGTGTAAAATTAAGAGAAATTCTGTGCTGCATTTATATTTTCATTTCCCAGCTTCAGAGGCAGGAACTGTCAGACTGACAAGGTAAGTATGAGAGCATAAGTCCACAGGAAATAAAAAAAGCCTTCACATCATAATCTTAGTGTATGATACTAAGACAGTGGTGACATGACAATTCTTTTTCCAATGGATACTTAGTACATTTACCTCATTCATCACCCATCTTTTGAAAGAGTTCATAGAGTCAACCACAGATACACAAAAAATCTTTAGCAGAGCCCTTACCAGAACTTAAATGAAGTCAACTTTACTGGATGTAGCCCAGTCCTTAGTCTCTGCTATAGAGAAAAAATTCCCAGTTGTAGAGAAACTGTTTGGAAGAGCAAAGTATAACATCGTTGTTGGAGTATCTTTCAGCTCATCTCTTTCTTCACTCAGTCTTTTTTTCTAAATATAAGGACTTGTCACAGACGAAAAAAATACATTATTTCAACTTCACTATTTCATTTCAATGAAATCAAAACAAATAGGCACGATACATGATCAAAATGCAGTATACATGACCAGCTCTATCAACTCATTACTCAGAAAATAAGTTATGCTAGAGTGGTTATTTATTTGGAGACAATGACATACTATTGGAAGAATGCATATTCAGAAAAGTAAATACTTCTCCCAATTCAAAAGAGTGACTTTCCTTTTGACTCTTTACAAAATACTCCAGCAATATTAGTTAGATACCACAACTAAACACAATGTATAAGCTATCACCATTTCTTGTGTGCTTCTAAGCCCCAACCAGGACCAGATCCAATATTATGGATGCTGTACCAACAGAGTAACATCTAATCCTTAGGGCTCCCTGTGTTACAGGGCACCAGGATGCAGCAACTCAATGGAGTATTATTGAAGCTTGTAAAATGGTGAAGTATTTTTTTACATTTGAGCTTATGCCAATTAAGAGTTACATTACATTCAAAACAAAACAAAATACAAAAAACACTACAAAAGAGAAATACTACTTCACACATAGAATTTTGAAGACATAAGCTGTTCTTGCTTCGTAGAAATGCTAGAAAATAGTCACCAAATTTAACATTTCATATTCTGCAACAAAAAATAAAACAGATGGTGGCATGAAATAAAAAGCAGGAAATCCTGAGACCTCAGGAAGCTTAAGTTCAGTGGATGGTCCACATGCAGCAGCCAGGCTTTTGAGAGCACCCAATACCTGATCTTCAAAGAACAGAAGAATTCAAGAGCTACAAGCTACTGGATTCTGTGATGTTGAACATGTAAGTATCAATTATTTTTCCTGATCACCAAGAGTTATCATACTTTTCTTACGAAAACAGGAGGATGATTCATATCATTGCCTTTGAGAACACAGAAGTCAAAATTACTTCCATATTATTAAAAACGAGCAGGAAAAAGGCAAATCATTATTTCCTAAGTAATTCTTAAAACACCAATGGCTGAGCTCACACAGGTTCTCATAGTAGCTAACAGACAGAGAATAATATGTAAGGTATTCTTAAGATTATAATGAGAAAAATCTGTACAAAGACTTGCAGAATTAGGGCAAAGTACAAAGAGTTATTCAAGCTGTATCACTAGCAGACATCCATCAATTGATAGAATTTGAAGTCAGAAAAAGATGAGTGGGATGATCTATTCTTGCATATCCTAAGATGTGCATATCATAGGTCACTGCATTTCACATCATTAACCCCTGCACTGAGCCTCATAAATAGTGGTGTTTGATTAAAACTTTTCTTAGAGAAAAGCATCCAAGCTCAATTGAAGACTTCAGGAAATGGTACAGCAGCTCTTACTCCTTGTAATACATTGCAAAATTTAACCTGAGTATTTTTACCTATCTCCAATTTGAAATCATCTGCCACTGTGTTCCAGCCACTGGTTCCCATTTTGCCTCTCTGCACTGGATTAATGACAGTCCTTTATTACCCAGTATTTGCTTTCTCTGAAGACTCAAACACTGTTATCCTACAGACACTCAGCCTGCTCACTAATAAATTTAAGAGATGATGCTACAACTGGTTGGAGACCAACCACTTTCTTCTACCCCAAACAATCTGTGGTGACTTTCTGAACCTTATCCAGTACTTGAACATGCCTCCCAAAACACACATGTTAAAATGATAGGCATTATTGTGGTATGGTGTTCCCAACATACCCTGACACATATGCAGGAACAACCCTGCCATCTCTCACTGCCATTTAGAAAAGCAAATATTACATCACTCTTCCACTAGAAGCCTATGGCCAGCTGTTACCCGAGATGACTACCTCTGCTTTGCATGACATGGTCTTTTCCCATCAAACTTTAATTTTCCTTACACGAGTTTATTTACACAGGCTTCATTTACATTTACAGGCTTTATTTATTTAAGGCTCTGCTTAAATGGGCAAAACAGTTCAGAGCATTCTGTATGAAGAGATTACTACTTGCTTATCTCATATTCTGCCCCTCTTTGTGTTATCTGGCAATAAAGAATCAGTGGTTCCCATGGATTCTTCCAGTGGACAGAATTACCAAATAGTGTGGAAATCAGTCTTGATCCTTGTCAAATGCCTGTACCAGCTCACACCAACTCTACACAACCATGTGCCTCAGCTAGAGCCAGAGCTGCCTTTAGAGCACCCACTGCTGCAACTACAGCAGAACTCACAGAACTTCCGAAGCAAGAAGGACCTTGAGATCAAATCCTGGTGAATAATATGCACTGAGCCTCACACTGTGACTCTATGAAAAACTCTGCCATAAACTAGAGCTGCAGATGAGCTTCAAGTTCAAAAGCCCTCAAACCCAGGAATCACAGCCCTAAGATAAAGGTAAAGATGCACTGCTGTAAAATTGTAATTACGACAAGGAATTCCTAGCATTGTCAAAAAGAGTCTTTTGGTTCCAAGTTTTCTAAAGAAAAGAAGGTTCATCACCACAGATTTGTTATCTTGAGGGGTCAAGTGTTGAAGAGGAGGTATGAAATGGGTGACTAAAATAAGCAAAGGAGAACAACAGAAGGAACATCTTCCCAAGGAGAGCAATAACCACATATAGCATTCCTTTTTATATACAGTTGACGTGTTTGGTGTTTGAGGACTTTTCATCAAACCCCATCTTAAACTGGTATGTTCCAAACGGAGTTTGGTGTTTTTGAGTGCCAGCAGTTAAGTTATTTGAGCCTTTGAAAGCAGGACTGCTCTACTGATCCTTCTTGGGACCATTACAACAAAGATAATCTTGTGAAATTTGCTACTGACAGCAGGAAATCAGGCCAGTAACATGGACACTCACCTGACTACCCTGTTCCCTCTCTGCGGGTGCTTAGAACTGTGAAAGCTTCCAGTGCTGATGACCTGTACAGAAGTGGGGAAACTTGGGATAACTCTCTAAGCTAGGAGATCCTCTGAGGTTTCCCTAGGCACAGAAGTTACTGGGCTGAGTTACTGTGTTTGAACATGTTTCTAAAAATAAATATGGATTAATACCTGCATGTTCTCAATAAGCACCCTTAAAAATGTGCCTCCAGGCTTGATCTTTACTGTCCTTTTGGATAAGGCAGAAAGACCCACAACTGTAACTATGCAACCACCAAAAACTAATATAGAAGCAATAATATTGTAAACAGATGTTTTATTACCTAATTATATAAAAAGATCAATCATTTTAAGGTAGAGAAATCATGAGACATAATGAAAGAATGAACCTTAATACAAGTCCTTCCTTTCTCATTCTAGAAAATCATCTTCCATTTCCTGTTACTACATTCTGAGAAAAAAATAAAACAACACACAGTATCTTATTTTATAACATGTTAGGGAATACAGCCTTTTATTTTTAATCATTCCCTAGGAACAAAAATAGGGAGCCATGGATAATTACTATCTTGAAGGCTTACACTAAGAAAGCTGCTGAAGTAACACACCAGAGTTGTTCCCAGCCCATGGGCATTTCTCTGCTTCTTGCACACCTCAGCCCCTGGATTTGCTGAGCCTCAGGGGTTCTCAGAAGGGACAGCAAAGGAACAGTTCTTTCAAGCTGAACTCCCACAGTGGTTAAACTGATCTGATTCCATGCCTTCTCAGCTTCTGCACAGTGGACTGAATCAGAGCAAAGGCTACAGATGCTATAAAGTTTCCCTCTCTCCAGATTTATGCTTAGCCATTTGGCACTGAAATTACCTAAAAACCAAAATGGTGTGCAAAAAGCAGAGACATTTTTTCAATACTCTACAGAAGGGTCTAGATACTATCAATTTAGACACAGGAAAAACTGCCAAGAAAAAAGTAATCAACACTTTTAATTGGCTTTTTTCTTTCTTTCTTTTTTTTTTCTTCCTTTCAATGTTTAGGAACAAGTATATAGTAATTTAACACAAGATTCAGATGCAGAAGCTCTCTAGGATTTCATTTAATCAGTTTGGATTTAACACAGCAAGAACTTAATTTTCTTTTTTTTGCACAAAGCTATGACTGATCTGTCTGCATCTTATCTGGCCCCTAAAAGCTTCCACAAAAATGCTGATAGAAACCTGGATGCAGTAACAGCAGAGACCCAAATGTGCTCTCAGTTCAGTGCCCAGCACACGTGCTGCTATGCCTAATGCCAGAGGGAAACCACTGCTCCCTCAGCTTCTGCAGAACAACCTCTAATTGCACAAATAAGGGGCTACAGTTAGGGAAGAAGGAGCTTTGGATCCCATTTTTTCTTCCAGCACTGGTCCTGTTAAGCTCATTTTGAAGTGACCTATTACTAATTTTTTCCCAGACATACACTACTAGGTGCCTTTCCTACTATTTCATCTTTTTGAGTCCACTAATCATAGTAACACTCAACAAACCTCAAAGTGCTAAATATCAAGCCATCCATTTGTGTGGAGCAGAATCTGATCTATCTGCTGAGCCACCAGGCCACCTTCCTGGGTTCCATTTCAGCATGACCCAGCCTTGGTACAGACACCTTTTCCTATGTACATGCTAACAAACTGACAAAACAAGAATCCACTTGAGGACTTGTTCCAAATTACACAGTGGGTAGAAAAATACTATCACCTGAGCTTACATTTTAACTGCACAATCAAACAACCCATGCCAGTGATTTATCTACTTTTTCCCCATGTCATTTTCCAGATTACCATTGTTCATTGACACTTTCATAAACAAGACTTATAATTTCTTTTAGACTAAAACCAAATTTTAATATAGACTTGGACCAAAAAAAGCCAATGTGAGGGAGTTTGGCTGCATTTGTATGTTGCTATATGGACCACCATGCACACCAAAACTGCCCCACAACGTATGCCACTGAAGAGGAAAATGGTTCCTGGAAATAGGGAATATTATCCTGAAGGTTTCTAGAAGCTATTGAAGTTATACAGATAGAAGGAAGTTGAACCATACTGCTTAATCCTAGAAATTTTGAAAGCCAAATTTTGTTTGAAAAAAACCACATTGGTGATGGCATGATCTGAAAGGCCAGTATATAACTGAAATTATGTTCCAGTATTTGGCAACAAAAACTATACTGTGCTCCTACTGTTATAAAAGAGTGCTTTCCACACAATTCATACATTAAAATTTTCAAGACTGTAAGTTCCTGAAGAAGACATGATTGTCTTGTTATTGTCAACATGCCCACCCACCCAATCAACCTTCAAAACATCAAATTGACTTTACTCCCACTATCTCCTTGATGTAAATTATTCTCCTATTAATAATTCTCTTTTGTTATAATCATTCTTTCCTATCTTGTACTATCTTGTATGAATTGCTCTCAGCCTAATATGACTGAGTTTGATCTTACTTCTTGGAAAAAAAAAAAAAAGAAAAAAAAAAAAAGAAAAGAAGAAAAAACTTCACTGGTAAAAACTTTGAATCTTTGGAGCAAAATCCTTGTGTTACCCCAAACTGCAATCACTGGAAGAACTCTGTGGTGAATTTCATTTTTCACCTGCATGATTTAAAAGCAACCCTGTAGTACAACTGGATAGATGATGCTGGAGAAACTGGCCACTGCTAACAGCTATATGCCAACTTTATACTCATGTACCCTATCTGGAAATGAATTAAGACTTGGTTTGCCCCAGAACACATCTGTCCCTCCAGGTCATGACAGTTCCAAGCATCTCCAGGGGTACCATTCCTTGGGATGGCCTGAAGAGTCACAAAAAGTAAACATACCCTATATGCTTTCCTGAGACAGTCACCAGCATTTGTTCAGTAATCCCACATTATGTCACCAAGGCAAGAAAAATTTATTCCATCTCTGCATTGTTCTTTTCATCCTCACTTAAATGCTTTGTGCCATGAAGCTGTTATGCCACCAAAGGAACAGCAAAGGTGTCATGAGACTTATCCTGTGCTTACTACCTCCTGCAGACATTATGTTCCACACATGAAGAATGGACTTGTCAGCATTAAAATCGAGGACACTTCCAAAGCCAGATGCCTACAACAGAAGGCATGAGGTTCTGCAGTAGGATAGAGGCTTCCCAGTTTTGCAGTGAAATGGCTTGATTATACTCAATATTTTCAGTGGTTCTCCAGTTTTATGCAAATATTATTAAAGCATTCCATCTTTCTAAACCTCTAAACCTAACCCTGCCTGTTCATCTCCTGGCAGTATGGTGGCCATAGGTGCTGCTTACGGCAAGAGTTTTGATTCCATCAAACAACATGGAAGCCCCAAAGACTGAGAGGAAAACCCATGGCCTCGACATAAAACAAAAGCTCCCAGCTGGGGTAACACGAAAGTCAGATTAGACAATTATAAAGGCCCCTCCCAGTCCCTTCTGAGATCTATCAGAAGTATAAGTACCATAACACCTTTTGTGTCTGCACATTTTGTTTTCTGCTGTTAGTTTTAATAAACAGTTTATGGGAATGGGTTCAGGACTTTCCCCCCCCTTCTTGCCTAGCTCAGTTCTCCCCAAGCATCTCTGAATTTGAAGCAGCACTTCCCACTGACCTCTCTGACATGATAATAATGATGGGACTGCAACTGCCCAGCTGCAAAATCCAGTCAGTGATTCTCTGGGGCTCATGTACAGCCTGGGGTATTTGGGCTGGTTTGGTTTTTTCCTTACTCTTTTCCTTTTATTACTAAAGACTCATTTTTTTTTTTAATTTCCCTTTGTTATTGTTGAAGACTCTTTTGTTACCTGGGAAGTCCATTCAAATTGTCAAATAGAAAAGGTTTATAAAAGGCAGAGGCAGCAAATGAATTGTCCCTTTCTCTCCTTCTGTCTTCTTACCTGCTTTTAGCACAGATTTTTTTCATCAGACATATATACTCATGTACAATAGGTGCCAGAATCAAATCTCTCTTGTGCCCAACAGGCACTGGATTATAGAAAGTGCCCTTGTAGCAGTTGGCGAGTTAAGCAAAGTGGGTTTTCATATCATCACTTCAAACATACTGTGCTGACTTTCCTAATAACAACAAGAGGAATTTTCAATTTTAGTCTATGATCCTGTTTTAGCTCCTCTACTGCATCTGATTTCTATGGGGCAACAGCAATAACTAACACACATACTTGCAAACATCTACTGTATGTGGAATCCAGAAGACACAGGCAAATTAATGAGTACTGTCTGGGAGATATATTACTGGTTTTTGTCAGTGAAGAGTGAAAGATGAATTATTTTAGACTGGTTTTGAAAAACAGCACTGGTCAAACAATAGAAGTGGGTGACAGAGAGCTGCAAGTTCATACAATAGCAAGGAGTCACTTTTAGCTGAAATAGAAAAATGTGTCCTATAAACTCTGTCCAGCATGGTACAAGAATTTTTTTTTAATTTTTTTTTAATATGAGGGTGAAATTTATATGCTGTTCAGCATCCTTTTTGTATTACATGGTTGGAACTTTTAAAATATGGTTGTTTCTTCCTCCATATTGAAGTCTTCAATTTTAAAAATACAATTAAGTTTTGATAACACTTGCACAATGTAAAGTGATGCTTCCACAAATGAAGCAGGCATTGTACTTCAGACAGTCCTTCAGCCAAAACCACTCCTACTTGCTGTAAACATTTACATTCATTTCCAGAAACCTCCAACAGCAAATTTCCTAACAGCGTTATACTGAAGAATATTAGCAAGGCTTTGACCCACATGCTTAAACAGGTTCTGTGTTGTTCAATCATGCTTTTATACATACTACTTCTGTTTTATTATTTTTATAAGTAATAAATACAGTAAAAAAAAAAAACAAAAACCAAAACATTT